>NC_134826.1:85864739-85916197 GCF_004210375.1 Tachypleus tridentatus | reverse complement strand
TTTATAATTTAAACTAAATCCTTAATTTAATTAAATCTACAACTGTAAAAGGTACTGCACAGTGTAGTAACAATAAATAAAATTAGATTTAGAAAATAGAAATGCAACTGTAGTCATTACCTATAATTAGATAAATAGCATTTTTTGCACAGATGATAAAATGGTTAATAAAACAAATCAGTTATTTAAGTTCTGTTTATTATCCACAAGTTGAATTGAGAAGTGTCTGAGGCTTCATGTAGATGACATTGTTCCAAGTTTAATGGTAGAATATCTACACTTAAAAACTTCAAATAGTATTTGAATATAAATATCCTAAATATTATTTAAACTGTATTGGATCCACATAAAAAAAGTACAAATTTAAAGATTTACACCATTTCCTATTATTAAGAACCATGCAGCAAATGAGCTAGTAAACAAATAAGAACAATTTAAAATCCTTACAAAAGTAAATAACAAAGAGGAAGCCTGTAAAAATGACAGCTTATTAATGAATAGCTTCAATCAAGTTTAAATCAGCAGAGTAAAAGTTTATTACTAATTATACAAGCATTTTGTATTTTGTAATTATCTAGTAATGTGATACAATAATTCATTCACTACACTGAAAAATTCATGGTTTTTCCATAGGGCAGTCAGGCATGCTGACTGAAGATCCAGAGAATTCCAAATTACAGACTTTAATCTAAAACCAAGATCTGAAAAAAAAACACCTGAAATTGATTCACAATCATGTCAAAGAAATATCAAAAAAAAGCACAAGTTTGTAATGTAGCATGTGAAACTTATAAAAGTAAAGACTATTCAAAAGTTTGAATTGGGTGTACCTTCACTCTAAGATAAATTAAAACCCTAAACCTGAGGTGAAAATCAAACCCTAATGAATATTAACGTACAAAAATTATATTTAGACAAAAACTAAGATTACAATTTAACTACATTTCAAATTAGTCTAACTCCATTAGAACCTACACAAAATATTGCATAAAAACTTCCTCCCCCAGAGCTTAAACAAACAACTCACTTCCCTAAGTGGAAGTTGAAATACTAAAACTAGTCAAGTCACTCAATGTAAGTGATCAAATTAAAAGGTCTTACTGTCACACATCACCAAAACTGCAATATTAATTCTTGAATACCCATTGTCCTTTCCCTGTTCTTTTAGAACCTTAAAGCATACCTGATTTTATTTATCCAAATAAAATAGAATGAAATAACCAAATTTGCACATGAAACATGCCTCACTTTCAAGATACTTGTCTATTGAAAGTTGAACTCTATAGCTCAGCTGCCTAGCCCATATGTGATTCAATGAGAAGATAACATGCAACATCTCGAAAGCTATCTTCCATAAAAGTTAGTTAATTGGTACTTAAACTAATTTTGCATAATTTGAAAAGGGAAGTTAGTGTTACTTGAGCAAATTTCTTCACTGAAACTGAAAATTAAAAAAAAAATTCCTGTTAGTTAAAAGTAGCATAAGACAGAAGTATCTGCTTACTACAAGAGTTGTGGAATTGATTTATAACACAAAATATAGTTGCCAAAGTTATTATTTTAAAAAAACAATCAAGGCCTCTTTGGTGTAATGGTGATCATTTACTGTTGTGTAGGAAATTATATTTTTACTTTAATATCATTTACATATTTAGGACAATGAGTCAGGAAAGACTTATTACAAACAGTCAAGTTTTGTCTCAATCGAAATTACCCATCAAATTTCTGGTGATAAATATTGGGCTAACTTTGTTCCTACTTCACCCTTTTCAATTTCACAATTTTAATTAATGGTAGCCTGACTGGAGATGGATTATCTAGTACTGCTAATTTCTGCACAAAAATTTACAATTAAACTGCTTGCAAATGGTGGTCTGTCAAATGTGTTATACTAACATAACATGTCTTACTAGTATTAAGTACTATAGAGTTCGGAAACAAGTTTATTGCTATTATAATTATCAGTGTAATTTTCCTAATTTTCAAAACAAAGTACTACAAAATCAGGTTAGATTTAGAAATTTTGGAACCATATAAAATATACAATGAAATAACTATAAATTTTATATTATCTCTTCCTCACTTTCATTTCCTAAAAAAATACTATTTCACATTCAATTAAACTTTAAATTGAAAAACTTAAGATAATTTAACTTTTAGAAAAACAAATTTATATTAATTCATGTAGAACTTATAATTTTCCACCTATTTCAAACAGGTGGTTTGTTTTGTGCTACAAGTGATTAAGAAATTTAATCAAGTTTTCATTCTAGCTGCCTTTAATCTTTTATCATTCTAAGAACATAACACCTGCTTTTAATGTAGAAATCATGACTGTATAAAACTAAACCATGTGTAAGAATTGTGGCATCTAATGTATTCAAATAGTAGGCCAAATATCTTAAGATGGGTGTTCATCTGTCTGAACAAGGACAAATGTGAATAGTGCTAGTCACTTCTGTTGAGTAAAATGTTCTACAATTAAAACATTCATGCATCAGATCCTGAGTGATTGGCTAATAGAAATACACCTCAAAGACTGTAGCTAAATCAGTTTGATTAATAGATTGTGTACATATAATCTACTGTCCATTTGCTCACACTTAAGTTTTCATTACATTCTGTATTATTTTAGGATTTATATTGTATTTTCTGATATATGGTAAATCTACCTAATATTGAAATGTTTTACCTAAGCATATCATAAAATACAAAAGAACAGTTTTAAGACAACAGTATTAACTAACATTTAAAACAAAAATCCTAAATTTTCCTGATAGTGAAATTTTAAATTTGTCTAACTTGTTAGGTGACTTTAATCAAAAACCATTAAGAACAAGAATTAAATAACATTACAGAATCCAAGACATACCAGTTCATCTTTGCTGTTCTATCCTAAATTAAATTAAATAACTATAAACAAATCTTAAAGCCAACCCTACTCATAATTTTAAACATTCTTGAATTCTTTCAAATTTACTGCCTCTACAATATCTGAAGGTAACCCATTCTAAGAGTGAAACTCTTATATTAAGGTGACTCTCACTGTTCTCATTGTTAAATATGAAAAAAAAAATGATACATCAACACTATTAATTAACTTTACAAATCTTAAAACATCTAATCAGATTCCCCCCACACATTTTCAAAATAAAACAATTTTAAATAATTTCCACCCTTTCCTTGTATGATACTCATATTCTAGGCACTAATCTAGTAAGCCTTCTTTGAACCCTTTCCAATTATTCAAAGTATTTTCCAAGATAAGGATACCAAGACTGAACGTATTCTAAATTTGGTCTAACCAGTGACCTGTACAATGAAATATCCTCTTTAGGACTTGTATTCAGTACTTCACAGAAACAATGCAAAATCCTGTTTGCCCTAGCACTAACAGTATCACACTGTTTGGATAGCTTTAGAGACTAAACATCTATACTAAGATCCCTTTCCTTTGTAATACTTAAGATTTTTCCCATCCAAATCATACTCAAGTAAAATTATGATAGCCAATATTTGTTATCTTACATTTATTTGCCAAAGTCGTGAAATAAAACAATCCTTTTGTGAATCAGTAGTATCCTCTTCACAGCTGGCCACACCCAAGACTTCTATATAACCTGCAAATTTAAAGTAATTTGACTTTTCCTTCATCTATGTAATTAATGTAGATTAAAAATAGTAAAGGTCCTAAGACTGAGCTCTAAAGTACCCAACTTGCAACAGTTATCAGGTTTGACCGAATTTCATTTGTTACAACCCTGTTTTCTTCCATCCAGCCAGGCCCGGCATGGCCAAGCGCGTTGAGGCGTGTACTCTGTAATCCGAGGGTCGCGGGTTCGCGCCCCAGTCGCGCCAAACATGCTCGCCCTCCCAGCCGTGGGAGCGTTATAATATGACGGTCAATCCCACTATTCGTTGGTAAAAGAGTAGCCCAAGAGTTGGCGGTGGGTGGTGATGACTAGCTGCCTTCCCTCTAGTCTTACACTGCTAAATTAGGGACGGCTAGCACAGATAGCCCTCGAGTAGCTTTGTGCGAAATTCAAAAACAAACAAACAAACTTCCATCCTGCCACTGTTTTTGTTGAATTTGCTATCTTATCCCCAATACCTATAGTTTTTGTTGTTTAAGCATTTATATAGCATCTTCAATGTACAGCTCTGTATATTCCTTGCAAATTAGTATTAACTGATGAACCAAATCTATATTTCGAAACAATAAAACAGACAGTCTGATAGGAGTATAGCTAACTTGTAGCTTCTTACTTTCTTTAATTTCAGACTCGACATGAGGTATTCTCTCCGAGAGAATGTGTTGGTGACTAACAAGGTTTTCAAAATCACTGTTCAAATTTCATCTTACTGCAGCTAAAGTTCAGAGATCCATCCCGAAAGTGAGAAGAGTACGGGTGTGCTTTACAACGAATTAAATAATTTCATGATAGGAAATTATAGGATAGGAAATTCATGATAGGATAAAAACAGCTAAGATGGAGAATGCGACCATCTGTTTAAAACAACAACAGGACAACAAAAACCCGATCATAATCGTTCTTTATTAGTTCAGTTTTGATCCTTTTCATTTTGTTTGTTGGTTTTAGCACAAAGCAACACAATCAGTTTTCTGTATTATTTACGACAGTAGGAAGTGTTGCAGTAAAAACCATCATTAGACTTTCATACAAATGCTATTTATGATTATTACTATTAAACGTATAATTGTATACCAACCTTTCGTTACCAGATCAATAGTTATAATTTTACATTAACTAGAATGCATCATTGATAATGACAAGTTGAAATATGGTTCACCAATGATCATCTTCTATGGACGTTCAAACCTGTATATCATTACGAATGGTACTCTGAATGTTATGCCTTATATTAACACATGTTAGGTCTCGGTAACCACTTTCACTAGTGTCACTGGCCCTAATTTTATTTTGACAGATGAGAACACTCAGATCCAAGACAATGTTTCACCTCCGTGATCACTGACTCTCATTTTGAAACAAACTAACTCTTGATGTTGCATACTCATTCGTAAATACAGAGTTTTGCACACACAAAAAATGTATTTGTTACAAATACATCAGATTTCATTTGTGTAAACTCTTAAACTTTCTAAATAAATTTAAACGTTAATGAAGTTTAAATTCGCAGGTCTTGTAATATTCGCAGAATGAACTACATAGTATTAGGTATCTAAGACTTTAGTGGATTTCCTTTATTTATATTTAACGTTACTAAGGAAGGGAGAACTTCGCTATTAGTTGACCACAATAACTATGATGATATAGTTCCATGTTGTTGATATATTTAAGTTATTTCAGGTTGTTAACGATGAGTACAGGAATACATTGAATACTGAAAATTATGTAATATTATCCACATTACAATAGATTGACTTTTAAAATGAGAAACGTTGTTTAATTCGTTTTATTTTTACTCCCTTCAGACATTTTAAAGCAGAAAAAATTATTTGATACTGACAGATTTATTTACGTTCTTCTATTTATACTGTTATGTCATAAAACACATTCATTATCAGTACTGATTTTTATTACTTAGTTTATTTGTAATTAATAGTTCGATTTTTGTATTTAGTACACATATAATACTTTATTTCTCTTTAAACAGGTTTTTATTGTCGATATTATTGTGCTCGAGTTTCGGTATAAATATTATTTTTTATCACAGCATTATATTTATAGAAGGAAAAGTCAGTCTTCACAGCCTGACGATAGACGTCAGCCCGATAAGTGGTAGGCTCAGCATGGCCTGGTGGTTAGGGCGCTCGACTCGTAATCTCAGGCTCCCGGGTTCGAAACCCCCGTCACATCAAACATGCTTGCCATTTTAGCCACAGGGACGTTATAACTTAAGAGTTAATCCCACTACTCGTTGTTAAAAGAGTTGCCCAAGAGTTGACGGTGGGTGGTGATGGCTCGCTGCCTTCCTTCTAATCTTACACTGCTAACTTAGGAACGGCTAGTACCGGTAACCCTCGTTTAGCTTTGGGTAAAATTCAAAAACAGACAAACTATCGAAACATCGTACAAAATAAAGTATGGAAAGTTTTGATTGAGAGGAATCAATTTATTCTTTATTATCATTTATCTGAGTTTTTATCCCCTGTTTCATTGAACAAAATTCATTTAAAAAATTATAATAGCTTATTACTGACGTCAAGTGTAACTGTGCGAATATTATTACGTGGTTTTTATACAGTGACAATGTTTTTTACTAAACATTGTTTAACAATACGTTTCCAAGTGAGAATTTCTATATTAGCAACAAGTTTTCTGAAATTTAGTGAAGTATATTGCAAAGTCTGCTGAACATATCATGTATTAAAGAGCGAATTACTTTTGAATAACGGACGTATCTTTAAGAATTTTATTTACCTCAATCATTTTGCTGTTCCACCTGTTACTTATCACTTAAATGGTGAGTAATTTCTTAGCTTTCACTTAGAAAATAATTTTCAACAGAATATTTTATTAGTGGGAATTTAGGGTTAACGCCATTTTAAATGGCTCGGCATGACTAGCTCATTAGGGTGCAGGACTCATAATACGGTGAAACCTGTCTAAAGCGGAATCGCACGAGACCGAGAAAACTTTCCGGCTTAAGCAGGTGTTCCATCTAAGACTGTGAACATGCATTTCCTTAATTACATGTAACTTTTGAGTGGAACGTTATACTTGCTTGACTCAATGGAAGTAAGACGTTTGTGAATAAAACTATTATACTGTTTATGCTATATTTATTAGAAGAGAACAAAAGTAAATATTCCAAATATACATAAGTACATAAAATCTCAATCAAATGTATTTGAAGAAAGTGTCCAATGTCAATTGTTTGGTTTTTTTTAATGGTCTTTCTCATGCAGTGAAAAGAGAACACCAATTCTACAGCCTTTTCTTGAAGTTCATTTTCCCCCTTCATTTTTCCATGCAATTTGATAATGTTGATATAACTGAACACTTGCGATGAAGTATTAATTTCTATTTACTCACTATCTTTTCCATTTTGTTCATCTTCTGAATCTTTCACGCTGTTACCATCTTGCGATTCTATTATAGATTTTAAACCAATTTTACCAGTTTCTGTTAAAAGATTCTTGTCAACGTTCACAAAACTTTCCGCGTTCACAGAATCATCTGTATCAATCTTCTCAATCAGAGTTTGGATTTCAGTAGAATCGTCAAAACAAACAACTTCTACACAACCTCCGCCTTTACCAAGAATAAATCCACAGTTTCGAAAGCAGTTTATTACACATTCATCTTTTACGCATTTGATTGGATGACTTAAAAAATGCAATTGCATCTAACGCGTCAATTTTATGGTCATTTCAGATGCTCTCTTACAGTCGTCCATGTTTGCAATAATATGTTGAAGCATCAGTTTTCTGTATTTCAATTATATACACTGTATAATTCCATTATCAAGTGACTGAAGAACTGATATTGCACATGGAGGTAGAAAGACCAACGGAACATTTGAAAGTTGAACTTTTGGGTGACAAGTATTATCTAGGAAAAGTAGAATATTCCTATTTTCTTGTTCCACTCTTTTGTTTACTTTAATTGCAAAAAAATAATGATGGCAGAAAAAAAGAACATAATATATTTAACGAATACTTATTGTAACAAAATGTCCGATAATTTATTAATATTTAAAGAAATTATTAGCCCGGCATAGCCAAGCGTGTTAAGGCGTGCGACTCGTAATCTGAGGGTCGCGGATTCGCATCCCCGTCGCGCTAAACATGCTCGCCCTTTCAGCCGTGGGGGCGTTATAATGTGACGTTCAATCCCACTATTCGTTGGTAAAAGAGTAGCCCAAGAGTTGGCGGTGGGTGGTGATAATTGCTGCCTTCCCTCTTGTCTTACACTGCTAAATTAGGGACGGCTAGCACAGATAGCCCTCGAGAAGCTTCGTGCGAAATTCAAAAACAAACAAACAAAAGAAATTATTAATTAAATAATAAATTAATATTTAATCAAAACCTTTTTTTTTTTTTTGTGCCTAACTCAGGTTCTAATCCTTCTTGTTGATAGATGAGGTAGGTGGAAGATAGTTTTCCGTTCGCGTTACGTAGGTTCCGCCATATACAGGGCCTTTTATAAGAGAAACCTTAAGATAATGCTGCAAAATTTTGATATTTCCGGCTTCTACAGGTTTTCTCCCAATTATGTTTCCGGCCTAGACAGGGTTACTATATAAGGGTCGCGGGTTTTAACCGTGACAAAAACATGTTCATTCTTTCAGTTCTGGGGGCGTTATAACGTGACGGTCGTTTCTTGTATTTATTGGTGAAAGTATTTCAATAGTTGTTGGCGGGTGTTGATGACTAGTTTCTTTCCCTGTAGTCTTAAACTGCAAAATTTATACAATAAAAGGTAGTTACGGCTCATAAAGAAATACACGTATAGTGAGAAACTATGAAGTTATATACATAGGCAAAATTTATAGCCAACTCGAAAGCTAATTTATGTGTATTTATGCATATTGCACAGATCTTTTGTTTCTTTGAAGTTAGCCGCAAAGCAACACAATGGGCCATCTGTGCTCTGCCAATCACAGGTATCGAAACTCTGTTTATAACACTGTAAGTCCGCGTACATATAACTGTGTCACTGGAGGGTACGGAGATCTCGCACGCGTTTTGCAGTACTCGGCAGTTCGATCAACTGAAGAACCCGTAAAGCATAACATATTGTTGTTTTTGTTTGTTGTTTTTTTATTTCGCTCCAAGCTACACGAGGGCTATCTACGCTAGCCGTACCTAATTTAGCATTCAAATTATAAAATATATTATTAAACAATGTATTAGTACGGAAAAATATTTAGATGCTTTCTCTTGTCCTTCTCAGTCCATATTTCTTTTGTTAAAGACTCACGGACACTAAATATACATAACAGAAGTTCTAAGTTATTTCAGTTACTTTCAAAAGTGGTTAAGTTTCGCAGTCTTTATATTGACTGTTTTCTATAATACTTTAGAAGTACATTTTAGTCTTATGTATTATTTTTAGCTGAAAATATCCTTAACTAATCTCGGCCCGGCATGGCCAGATCGGTTAAAGCGTTCGACTCGTAATCTGAGGGTCGCGGGTTCGAATCTCTGTCGCACCCAACATGCTTGCCCTTTCAGTCATGGGGGCGTAATAATGTGACGGTCACTCCCACCATGCGTTGGTAAAAGAGTAGCCCAGAAGTTAGCGGTGGGTTCTGATGACTAGTTGCCTTCCCTCTAGCCTTACACTACTGAATTAGGTACGGCTGGAGCAGATACCCCTCGTGTAGTTTCACGCGAAATTCAAAAATAAACAAAGAAATCCGAACTATGAGGCCCACATAAGGTTGATCTACGTTATGGAGTGGTGATGTCATATAAGCTCTCCACCTTAGCATGTTTAACAAACTGATTGTTTAGATTTATAAATGCTAGTTTGCAGTTCAAATGAGAAACCGAATTTAAATATACAAATTTGACTTTTCTCTATCGACATTGAAACTTCGTGTCCAAACATAGAGAAAACATCGTGTAACAACTCTCGTTTTGTTCTTTTACTTCAGGGTATGTGACTCCACACAGCAACGACACCTGCAAGAATTCGTGTTAAAGAAAATCTTTACCGTAAGTAGCGAATAACGACTTACTTTTCATTCTTCTTATATATTTAAGTAAAGAATAGAAGGAAAATGTTGTTCGTATAATCTTTTAATAAACTAGAAATACTTTTGAAATTAGCATAAAAATACTGGAGGCCCGGCGTGGCCAGGTGATTAAGGCGTTTGACTCGTAATCTGAGAGTCGCGGGTTCAAATCCCCGTCGCACCAAACATGCTCGCCCTTTCAGCCGTGGGGCGTTATAATGTGACGGTCAATCCCACTATTCGTTGGTAAAAGAGTAGCCCAAGAGTTGGCGGTGGGTGGTGATGACTAGTTGCCTTCCCTTTAGTGTTACATTGCTAAATTAGGGACGGCTAGCGCAGATAGCCCTCGTGTAGCTTGCGCGAAATTCATAAAACAAAGAAGCAAATCTTGGAGCTTGCTTACTGGATGCATGTAGATGTAAGTTTTATCAAACACTTATAAACACACTATGAAAGTCTTTATATGAAAATTATTTTGATATTTTGTTGTTTCAAGTGCGTAACTTTTAAATAACGTTACAACTTTTTTTCAGCGTAATTAACAACTCATGTTATATATGTAATTCGATAATGCTCACTTCTTTTATAGTGAGTGAAGAAACTTGCAGTATTAGTTTGATATGAAGTTCAGGTATTTGACACATGGCCTGTTCCTCCTACTTTGTTATATTTTTATTATTTAGTATCTTTGATTGGATTTTATGTTTTTTTAAAGGGGTTTCACTAGTTTTAGTTTATATGTACTTTATCAGTTACGTTTAATTTTATATTTTCTCTTTGATTTGTTAAACTTATTGTCACTTTTATTTTATTTTTCATAATCGTTTCTTGCTCATTTTTTCCAAATTTTTTGTCTGTTGTTTAAAAATACATTTAGCATTCGTAAAGATTTGAATGATACGTTCTCCAAATACTCAGTATTTAAAGTGTGGTGGCTGCAGTTAAATATTACCAAACTGGTGCAATCCGAAATGCCTTTATTATAAAATACTTGTTTTCTAAACAAATAATTCTATCAACACTTTATATGAAAATCACTATTCATTAACAATAAAAGTGTTAAACAATTATATTATTGTTTTCATTTCGGCTCCCATGACAGTAATGTTATTTTCGTTTTTATTTGTATTTGTCACAGTGGGAATACCGCTTGTGGTTCTTTTACTATGGTAAGCACAAAGTTTCTATTGGTAAAAATTGTTTATAGTTAGATGCAAAACCATCCAACTAGATCGAACTTATAACTGTAATGTTATTAACCTTCTAGTTTACAGCTAATTGGTTGAACAGTCTAACAGTTTAGAAATACTTCAATCTATTTAATGTTTATTATCATGATTTTTAAACTGATTTCTTATTATGAATGTTTGTAATGGTATTTACGATTTTTATAATGATTAAATGTTTCTAACTTGAAAACGACTTACGACTCAGGAAGGTGTGTAGTTTAAAACTATATAATTAAACTCGAATTTGTTAACTGGCACTTAAGCAGACAAAATAATTTACATTTAAATACTAATTGTTGGTGTTAGTTTTACGTAATAGCCAATCAACTAATTTACAATAAAATTGGTGTTTTCATTTTATTTCTTCCTCTCTTACCCTGATCTAGAATCTAATTTAAAATTGTTATCCTATAATGAAACTTTCTTATGTTGATTTAATAGAACAAGAATCCTTTCAGTTAAACGTGCCAGTTATCCAGTGTATTAATCTACTACTGTAATATTATAATGACGCTAAAGTTTAACAGGTTACATTACAATTGTTGTTATTTGCCGTTTAGCTCATGTTACTTTCAATATAAATGTATATCTACTGTCCCCCACTAGTACGGCGGTATGTCTCCGGACTTACAACGCTAAAATCAGTGGTTCGATTCTCCTCGTTGAGCTCAGCAGATAACCCGATGTGTTTTTGCCATAAGAAAACACACACACGTATATCTACTGATGTCTGTAACTATAAAGATATTTATCAAAGCTACATCTTTTTCTTTTAGTATTGTAATTTGGAAAGGACCCAGACCTAATATGTTTCAAGGTAGAATGAGAGAAATAAACCTTAATTGTGCAGAACATTCACAAACTGGATCCATGGAACATCTAAAAGAAACTCCAAATGGCGAAACAACAAAAATGATGACGTCAGTATTAACAAACTATTGAGTTCAAGGTTCCATTAAGTAATATTTATATTAGAAAATTATGAGATTAATTTAGAAATGTCGTTTTACTTTTGTTTGTTTCTGTGAAATATAAAGCTACACAACTGGCCATCTGTGCTGTCCCACCAGTGGTAAAGAAACTCAATTTCAATAATATAACCTTTCAGATTTACCACTGAGAGAAAAATTTAGTTTCAAAGCAAAAATTATTAGTTTCTGTAAAACGAATTTTCTATTATTTCAGATTTACTGAATAATGTTGTTTGTATTATTATATTATATTATATTACTTGAAAAGCAGTATTTGTATGTTTTCTCTTAAAGTTTCTCAGTAGAACTATTTCGTGAAGAGCAAGCTTTGGAGTTACGATACCAGTAGAACTTAATAAAAAAAAAAGGAAATAAAAGCTAGATATTCCAATATTTTCTTATTCGTATCCACGAGAGAGTCTTTTTTTGTGTTTTGGATATGTATCCAGTGGCACAATGACAAATATGAGGAATTACAACGTTAGAAACCTGGTTTCGATACCTGTAATAAGCAGAGCACAAACAGCCCATTGTGTAGCTTTGGCTTAAATTTAAACAAACGAACAAAGTTTTGGTTAAATATACATATATTTTGTTTCATTAGAATAACACGAAACCGATGACTTACAACCTGTCTGAAATTGAGAACCCTGTCCCTACATGTTCCAGCGAACAAGGTAAAATATATCTTTATTTCTGGCATAGAATGGAATGTCAGTAGAAGGCTAGGGTTAGTATAATATTTTGTAATGTTTTGAACTTTAAGCAAATACCCATTTATTATGTATGGGCTTAACCTGTAGACGGTGTTACATTTTTTAATTAGTTTTATTAAGTTTCTAAGTCTTCTTTGTGGATACAAAGCTGCAATAAAATGTAATAGTAAGATTCTAAATATAGGGTTTTCTCCCTGAAAAGAAAAAAAAATTGTTTATTTTACGTCGTATATACGTATCTTGATGTGTGAGTGTGTGATTGTGTGTATAATAATTCGTAAATATATCAGTTAGAAGCCTCTTGGAAATGAAGTTATTAATGACAACAATTTTATAATCTTTCTGTTTCAGATATTTTATCAGACGAAACTAATGAGGTGGGAGCTACTAACACTCAAAATTCCTGCCTCAAGAAAACCTCACCTGTTGACTTACGTATCGAAGATGACACCTTGCATGATGTGTCAGAACATCCATTTCTTTTAAAGAAGGCCGTATCTGAAAGGTATTTATCTTGAAATAAACCTGACACTCACTTAAGACAGTTCTCCGAGCGTTCTACTCACAACCTGCAGGACGCAGATTTGAACTTCCGTCATACCAAACACACTTTCAGTTCAGCTGAGGGAGTCTGTTATAATATGATGATCAGTCTCACTATTTGTTGGTAAAAGTGTAACACAGGTGTTGACATTGGGTGGTGTTGATTAGATGTCTTCCGTTTCTAGTCTATAACTCTAAGTTAAGAACAATTAGCGCAGATAACCCACGTGTAGCGTTGTGCAAAATTCAAAACAACCCAGCCAAACGTAGCATTTATGACGTTACGAAAACTGGTGAAGTACTGAATAAACAATTTGAAACTAGAAAGACTTTTTCATATGTTTGCTAAATCAAATAGGACACGTTCTGTTTGAAAAATATGTGTATCAGTTAATGTATGTTATATATCGGTCTTTATAGTTGTCTTCCAATCACCATGTTGAACATATATATTGATACATTTGAAGAATATATACCAGTGATGTGTATTAGTTACTATCAATCAGTCATGGTGTTATAATTGTTTGTTTGTTTTAAATTTCGCATAAAGCTACAAGAAAGCTATCTGCCATAACCGTCATTAATATAGCAGCAAACGACTAAAGGAAAGGCAGATAGTCAGCACCAAGCACCGCTTACTTTTGGGCTACTCTTCAAACAAAGTAAAATGGTATTGACCGTGAATTAAAAATTCTCCCACGGGTGAAAGGGCGGGAATGTTTGATGTGATGGGGATTCGAACTCGCGACTCTCAGATCACGTGTCTCGTGCCCTACTCACGTGCTCATGCCGGGCCAGCTAAACGGAATCTTCCATGTCATCTTTGTCTTCAATACTTTCTAAGTGTCGATTTTCAATTATAATTTTATCTGAAACTTTAATTCTTGTATTTGAAAATCAGGAAGACAAATTTGGTGACGTATTTTACGTGACCCTCAAACAAACATAAAAAAAATTTAGTCGATATTATGCCAACATGTAAATATTCAAGCACGTTTAATTTCACAGGACGAACTTCAACTATTTTATATCCCGATACATTTTGGAGCCATTTTATTCTAGGAAATGTTACCATGGAGTATAGGTAATATAATAACTTGTGAATGAAAGTGGACAGGAACATGTAAACTACATCACATCTACTATACCCTGTGTTATCGAAGTATTTCATGTAATACCAGCTGGTATACGGAAGATCTAATAGTTGTTGAGACAGTACCCATACTGTAAAACTGATTGATCAATAATTGTTTGGGTTTAAATTCGTGAACTGTGATATTAGTTAATGTTAGCAAAGTTATTAGCCACTAAAACTAATGCCAGGATTTATTAACATAACACAGTTTATATAAATAAATATAGATGTATAGACCTTCTCTGAAGAAATTCACTTTTGTGTAAATGTACCAAAACAAATTCAGTATTTGTAATTATTGTTTCTATTTTAGTGACAAGAAATCACAAATATCCGTCAAAAAGTTTCTCCAGGGTGTAAAAAATCGTATTAAGAGGACCATACAAAACATTTTCTCCAGGAAACATGAATATCGACCTTGCAAAATGGAGAAACAACAAGAACGTCGACAACGCAAATCCACACGATCAGGTTATATAACGTTCAGCACAAAGTTACACAACTGGTTATGTTTACTTTGCTCACCACAGATATTAAAAACAGGTTTCTGGCGTAGTTAGTTCACAGACATGCCGCTGGGAGCATCAACAATTTATAAAATATTTTTAAGAGTAATATTTTATGTTTTACATGACTACCCCTAAAGAGAAAACATGAAAATGTGGTTCTTTAGTTATCTTCATTAAAACGTTTACTGCCATAAAATACACAATTTACAAACAATCTAACATGGAATGAATGTAAATTTATCATATATATATATAAAACCACAACTTAATTTTATAAATTTAATGTAACCTGTATTGCATAACTTAAAATTAGACATATATTTATATAAATTACACACTAGATGACCTGAAAAAAGTCTTCTATATGCCAGTAAACAGTATATTGAATGCATTTTAAAAAATGAAAAGTTCTCAAATCACTATATTTTTATGTGTTTCCTTTTTAAGATCGTAATGTAAAACATTAAAAATTATTTTTTGAAAAATATTTTATAAATATTTGGCGCTATTCTGAATACCTCACTGTCAGAGCGCAGAAGAAATTGGTTGTGTAAAGACGATAGAAATTGAGAAATCAAGAAAATATTTACTGAGACTTACAGAAAATAAAGAGTAAATGAAAATATGAAATTATATAAAAAATAAATTGCATTTATATTATTATATTATATTAGTTGAAAAGCAGTATTTGTATGTTTTTTCTCTTAAAGTTTCTCAGTAAAACTATTTCATAAAGAGCGAGCTTTGGAGTTACGATACCAGTAGAAGTTAATAAAAAAAAAGGAAATAAAAGCCAGATACATCAATATTTTCTTATTCGTACCCACGAGAGAGTCTTTTGTTTTGTGTTTTGGATGTGTATCCAGTGGCACAATGACAAATATGAGGAATTAAAACGTCAGATACCTGGTTTCGATACCTGTAATAAGCAGAGCACAGATAGTCCATTTTGTAGCTTTGGCTTAAATTATGGTTATGGTTAAATATACATATTTTTTGTTTCATTAGAATAACATGATACCGATGGCCTGCAACTAGCCTAAAATTGTCAAACATGTCTTTATATGTTCCAGCGAACAAGGTAAAATATATCTTTAAAATGTCAGTGTTAATCTTTCTAAAAGATTTGTATTATCTGTAGACCAGAAGAAAAACTTCCTCCTCTCCCCTCTCAAATTTACCCCAACTGCAGATCTAAAATACTCTCTTTTCCTATAGAAGATGTACGTATCAACAACATTCACGTCCTTCTAATGGTTATGGTAATTTAAACACCAAACTGTGGAACGTGAATACAATGTTGAGTTCTTACACAACTTATGACATTTATAAACATTGTTGTTCAGTGTCTAACAATTGTATCTCAGATAAAACAAATACATTGTGAGAAGTCTCTTACAAAGAAATACGTCTTTCGTCTCTGTTTCATGATTCATTACATTTGTTTCCTTTTTCGTATTTCCAATGTTTCACGGATATCATTGGCTCTAACACCTTACGGTTAAGCGCACAATGACAACATTCACTCATAATATTTTAATTATGTTTGTTGTAAATAGTCTGCTATGGCCGAATTATCATTATATTTACTTCTTCTACATACTTAATGTAAACGATACTTAGATCACGTTCTGTCTGTTCATTACAGTTTCTTCCATATCAACATTCAAATTTATGAATTTTCTCTGTTAACTGTATGTTAACTTTAGTATTATCAAATATTTGTTGTATCTTATCTGTCGATTTAAATATACGATAAAATATTTGTTTATTTTAAATGCATTAACCAATAATCAAACCTCTAACGTGAGGTACAGGTACACGTTCCTTTTAATGCTTGAGTAAAGAACATCATTAGGCTAATACAACAATGAGCTGGCATACAAAGATTTATAAATGTAATAAAGTGATCTTAATACATTCGCATGGGATACTATGTACGTGCCTTGTTTTGTTCCTCTGGTAGAAGCTATTCAGAGGTAGGTAAGAAGGTGTTTATTTTTATTCCAACGTTTAATGTCAATGTTCAAGTTATTCTAGAGAATAGTAATTTCTGGCATAGAATGGAATGTCAGTAGAAGGCTAGGGTTAGTATAATATTTTGTAATGTTTTGAACTTTAAGCAAATACCCATTTATTATGTATGGGCTTAACCTGTAGACGGTGTTACATTTTTTAATTAGTTTTATTAAGTTTCTAAGTCTTCTTTGTGGATACAAAGCTGCAATAAAATGTAATAGTAAGATTCTAAATATAGGGTTTTCTCCTGAAAAGAAAAAAAATTGTTTATTTTACGTCGTATATACGTATCTTGATGTGTGAGTGTGTGATTGTGTGTATAATAATTCGTAAATATATCAGTTAGAAGCCTCTTGAAATGAAGTTATTAATGACAACAATTTTATAATCTTTCTGTTTCAGATATTTTATCAGACGAAACTAATGAGGTGGGAGCTACTAACACTCAAAATTCCTGCCTCAAGAAAACCTCACCTGTTGACTTACGTATCGAAGATGACACCTTGCATGATGTGTCAGAACATCCATTTCTTTTAAAGAAGGCCGTATCTGAAAGGTATTTATCTTGAAATAAACCTGACACTCACTTAAGACAGTTCTCCGAGCGTTCTACTCACAACCTGCAGGACGCAGATTTGAACTTCCGTCATACCAAACACACTTTCAGTTCAGCTGAGGGGAGTCTGTTATAATATGATGATCAGTCTCACTATTTGTTGGTAAAAGTGTAACACAGGTGTTGACATTGGGTGGTGTTGATTAGATGTCTTCCGTTTCTAGTCTATAACTCCTAAGTTAAGAACAATTAGCGCAGATAACCCACGTGTAGCGTTGTGCAAAATTCAAAACAACCCAGCCAAACGTAGCATTTATGACGTTACGAAAACTGGTGAAGTACTGAATAAACAATTTGAAACTAGAAAGACTTTTTCATATGTTTGCTAAATCAAATAGGACACGTTCTGTTTGAAAAATATGTGTATCAGTTAATGTATGTTATATATCGGTCTTTATAGTCGTCTTCCAATCACCATGTTGAACATATATATTGATACATTTGAAGAATATATACCAGTGATGTGTATTAGTTACTATCAATCAGTCATGGTGTTATAATTGTTTGTTTGTTTTAAATTTCGCATAAAGCTACAAGAAAGCTATCTGCCATAACCGTCATTAATATAGCAGCAAACGACTAAAGGAAAGGCAGATAGTCAGCACCAAGCACCGCTTACTTTTGGGCTACTCTTCAAACAAAGTAAAATGGTATTGACCGTGAATTAAAAATTCTCCCACGGGTGAAAGGGCGGGAATGTTTGATGTGATGGGATTCGAACTCGCGACTCTCAGATCACGTGTCTCGTGCCCTACTCACGTGCTCATGCCGGGCCAGCTAAACGGAATCTTCCATGTCATCTTTGTCTTCAATACTTTCTAAGTGTCGATTTTCAATTATAATTTTATCTGAAACTTTAATTCTTGTATTTGAAAATCAGGAAGACAAATTTGGTGACGTATTTTACGTGACCCTCAAACAAACATAAAAAAATTTAGTCGATATTATGCCAACATGTAAATATTCAAGCACGTTTAATTTCACAGGACGAACTTCAACTATTTTATATCCCGATACATTTTTGGAGCCATTTTTATTCTAGGAAATGTTACCATGGAGTATAGGTAATATAATAACTTGTGAATGAAAGTGGACAGGAACATGTAAACTACATCACATCTACTATACCCTGTGTTATCGAAGTATTTCATGTAATACCAGGACTCTTCAGTTTAGCTGGTATACGGAAGATCTAATAGTTGTTGAGACAGTACCCATACTGTAAAACTGATTGATCAATAATTGTTTGGGTTTAAATTCGTGAACTGTGATATTAGTCAATGTTATCAAAGTTATTAGCCACTAAAACTAATGCCAGGATTTATTAACATAACACAGTTTATATAAATAAATATAGATGTATAGACCTTCTCTGAAGAAATTCACTTTTGTGTAAATGTACCAAAACAAATTCAGTATTTGTAATTATTGTTTCTATTTTAGTGACAAGAAATCACAAATATCCGTCAAAAAGTTTCTCCAGGGTGTAAAAATTCGTATTAAGAGGACCATACAAAACATTTTCTCCAGGAAACATGAATATCGACCTTGCAAAATGGAGAAACAACAAGAACGTCGACAACGCAAATCCACACGATCAGGTTATATAACGTTCAGCACAAAGTTACACAACTGGTTATGTTTACTTTGCTCACCACAGATATTAAAAACAGGTTTCTGGCGTAGTTAGTTCACATACATGCCGCTGGGAGCATCAACAATTTATAAAATATTTTTAAGAGTAATATTTTATGTTTTACATGACTACCCCTAAAGAGAAAACATGAAAATGTGGTTCTTTAGTTACCTTCATTAAAACGTTTACTGCCATAAAATACACAATTTACAAACAATCTAACATGGAATGAATGTAAATTTATCATATATATATATATAAAACCTCAACTTAATTTTATAAATTTAATGTAATTTGTATTGCATAACTTAAAATTAGACATATATTTATATAAATTACACACTAGATGACCTGACAAAAGTCTTCTATATGCCAGTAAACAGTATATTGAATGCATTTTAAAAAATGAAAAGTTCTCAAATCACTATATTTTTATGTGTTTCCTTTTTAAGATCGTAATGTAAAACATTAAAAATTATTTTTTGAAAAATATTTTATAAATATTTAGCGCTATTCTGAATACCTCACTGTCAGAGCGCAGAAGAAATTGGTTGTGTAAAGACGATAGAAATTGAGAAATCAAGAAAATATTTACTGAGACTTACAGAAAATAAAGAGTAAATGAAAATATGAAATTATATAAAAAATAAATTGCATTTATATTATTATATTTTATTAGTTGAAAAGCAGTATTTGTATGTTTTTCTCTTAAAGTTTCTCAGTAAAACTATTTCATAAAGAGCGAGCTTTGGAGTTACGATACCAGTAGAAGTTAATAAAAAAAAGGAAATAAAAGCCAGATACATCAATATTTTCTTATTCGTACCCACGAGAGAGTCTTTTGTTTTGTGTTTTGGATGTGTATCCAGTGGCACAATGACAAATATGAGGAATTAAAACGTCAGATACCTGGTTTCGATACCTGTAATAAGCAGAGCACAGATAGTCCATTTTGTAGCTTTGGCTTAAATTATGGTTATGGTTAAATATACATATTTTTGTTTCATTAGAATAACATGATACCGATGGCCTGCAACTAGCCTAAAATTGTCAAACATGTCTTTATATGTTCCAGCGAACAAGGTAAAATATATCTTTAAAATTTCAGTGTTAATCTTTCTAAAAGATTTGTATTATCTGTAGACCAGAAGAAAAACTTCCTCCTCTCCACCCTCTCAAATTTACCCCAACTGCAGATCTAAAATACTCTCTTTTCCTATAGAAGATGTACGTATCAACAACATTCACGTCCTTCTAATGGTTATGGTAATTTAAACACCAAACTGTGGAACGTGAATACAATGTTGAGTTCTTACACAACTTATGACATTTATAAACATTGTTGTTCAGTGTCTAACAATTGTATCTCAGATAAAACAAATACATTGTGAGAAGTCTCTTACAAAGAAATACGTCTTTCGTCTCTGTTTCATGATTCATTACATTTGTTTCCTTTTTCGTATTTCCAATGTTTCACGGATATCATTGGCTCTAACACCTTACGGTTAAGCGCACAATGACAACATTCACTCATAATATTTTAATTATGTTTGTTGTAAATAGTCTGCTATGGCCGAATTATCATTATATTTACTTCTTCTACATACTTAATGTAAACGATACTTAGATCACGTTCTGTCTGTTCATTACAGTTTCTTCCATATCAACATTCAAATTTATGAATTTTCTCTGTTAACTGTATGTTAACTTTAGTATTATCAAATATTTGTTGTATCTTATCTGTCGATTTAAATATACGATAAAATATTTGTTTATTTTAAATGCATTAACCAATAATCAAACCTCTAACGTGAGGTACAGGTACACGTTCCTTTTAATGCTTGAGTAAAGAACATCATTAGGCTAATACAACAATGAGCTGGCATACAAAGATTTATAAATGTAATAAAGTGATCTTAATACATTCGCATGGGATACTATGTACGTGCCTTGTTTTGTTCCTCTGGTAGAAGCTATTCAGAGGTAGGTAAGAAGGTGTTTATTTTTATTCCAACGTTTAATGTCAATGTTCAAGTTATTCTAGAGAATAGTAATTTCTGGCATAGAATGGAATGTCAGTAGAAGGCTAGGGTTAGTATAATATTTTGTAATGTTTTGAACTTTAAGCAAATACCCATTTATTATGTATGGGCTTAACCTGTAGACGGTGTTACATTTTTTAATTAGTTTTATTAAGTTTCTAAGTCTTCTTTGTGGATACAAAGCTGCAATAAAATGTAATAGTAAGATTCTAAATATAGGGTTTTCTCCTGAAAAGAAAAAAAATTGTTTATTTTACGTCGTATATACGTATCTTGATGTGTGAGTGTGTGATTGTGTGTATAATAATTCGTAAATATATCAGTTAGAAGCCTCTTGGAAATGAAGTTATTAATGACAACAATTTTATAATCTTTCTGTTTCAGATATTTTATCAGACGAAACTAATGAGGTGGGAGCTACTAACACTCAAAATTCCTGCCTCAAGAAAACCTCACCTGTTGACTTACGTATCGAAGATGACACCTTGCATGATGTGTCAGAACATCCATTTCTTTTAAAGAAGGCCGTATCTGAAAGGTATTTATCTTGAAATAAACCTGACACTCACTTAAGACAGTTCTCCGAGCGTTCTACTCACAACCTGCAGGACGCAGATTTGAACTTCCGTCATACCAAACACACTTTCAGTTCAGCTGAGGGAGTCTGTTATAATATGATGATCAGTCTCACTATTTGTTGGTAAAAGTGTAACACAGGTGTTGACATTGGGTGGTGTTGATTAGATGTCTTCCGTTTCTAGTCTATAACTCCTAAGTTAAGAACAATTAGCGCAGATAACCCACGTGTAGCGTTGTGCAAAATTCAAAACAACCCAGCCAAACGTAGCATTTATGACGTTACGAAAACTGGTGAAGTACTGAATAAACAATTTGAAACTAGAAAGACTTTTTCATATGTTTGCTAAATCAAATAGGACACGTTCTGTTTGAAAAATATGTGTATCAGTTAATGTATGTTATATATCGGTCTTTATAGTTGTCTTCCAATCACCATGTTGAACATATATATTGATACATTTGAAGAATATATACCAGTGATGTGTATTAGTTACTATCAATCAGTCATGGTGTTATAATTGTTTGTTTGTTTTAAATTTCGCATAAAGCTACAAGAAAGCTATCTGCCATAACCGTCATTAATATAGCAGCAAACGACTAAAGGAAAGGCAGATAGTCAGCACCAAGCACCGCTTACTTTTGGGCTACTCTTCAAACAAAGTAAAATGGTATTGACCGTGAATTAAAAATTCTCCCACGGGTGAAAGGGCGGGAATGTTTGATGTGATGGGGATTCGAACTCGCGACTCTCAGATCACGTGTCTCGTGCCCTACTCACGTGCTCATGCCGGGCCAGCTAAACGGAATCTTCCATGTCATCTTTGTCTTCAATACTTTCTAAGTGTCGATTTTCAATTATAATTTTATCTGAAACTTTAATTCTTGTATTTGAAAATCAGGAAGACAAATTTGGTGACGTATTTTACGTGACCCTCAAACAAACATAAAAAAAATTTAGTCGATATTATGCCAACATGTAAATATTCAAGCACGTTTAATTTCACAGGACGAACTTCAACTATTTTATATCCCGATACATTTTTTGGAGCCATTTTTATTCTAGGAAATGTTACCATGGAGTATAGGTAATATAATAACTTGTGAATGAAAGTGGACAGGAACATGTAAACTACATCACATCTACTATACCCTGTGTTATCGAAGTATTTCATGTAATACCAGCTGGTATACGGAAGATCTAATAGTTGTTGAGACAGTACCCATACTGTAAAACTGATTGATCAATAATTGTTTGGGTTTAAATTCGTGAACTGTGATATTAGTCAATGTTATCAAAGTTATTAGCCACTAAAACTAATGCCAGGATTTATTAACATAACACAGTTTATATAAATAAATATAGATGTATAGACCTTCTCTGAAGAAATTCACTTTTGTGTAAATGTACCAAAACAAATTCAGTATTTGTAATTATTGTTTCTATTTTAGTGACAAGAAATCACAAATATCCGTCAAAAAAGTTTCTCCAGGGTGTAAAAAATCGTATTAAGAGGACCATACAAAACATTTTCTCCAGGAAACATGAATATCGACCTTGCAAAATGGAGAAACAACAAGAACGTCGACAACGCAAATCCACACGATCAGGTTATATAACGTTCAGCACAAAGTTACACAACTGGTTATGTTTACTTTGCTCACCACAGATATTAAAAACAGGTTTCTGGCGTAGTTAGTTCACAGACATGCCGCTGGGAGCATCAACAATTTATAAAATATTTTAAGAGTAATATTTTATGTTTTACATGACTACCCCTAAAGAGAAAACATGAAAATGTGGTTCTTTAGTTATCTTCATTAAAACGTTTACTGCCATAAAATACACAATTTACAAACAATCTAACATGGAATGAATGTAAATTTATCATATATATATATATAAAACCACAACTTAATTTTATAAATTTAATGTAACCTGTATTGCATAACTTAAAATTAGACATATATTTATATAAATTACACACTAGATGACCTGAAAAAAGTCTTCTATATGCCAGTAAACAGTATATTGAATGCATTTTAAAAAAATGAAAAGTTCTCAAATCACTATATTTTTATGTGTTTCCTTTTTAAGATCGTAATGTAAAACATTAAAAATTATTTTTTGAAAAATATTTTATAAATATTTAGCGCTATTCTGAATACCTCACTGTCAGAGCGCAGAAGAAATTGGTTGTGTAAAGACGATAGAAATTGAGAAATCAAGAAAATATTTACTGAGACTTACAGAAAATAAAGAGTAAATGAAAATATGAAATTATATAAAAAATAAATTGCATTTATATTATTATATTATATTAGTTGAAAAGCAGTATTTGTATGTTTTTTCTCTTAAAGTTTCTCAGTAAAACTATTTCATAAAGAGCGAGCTTTGGAGTTACGATACCAGTAGAAGTTAATAAAAAAAAGGAAATAAAAGCCAGATACATCAATATTTTCTTATTCGTACCCACGAGAGAGTCTTTTGTTTTGTGTTTTGGATGTGTATCCAGTGGCACAATGACAAATATGAGGAATTAAAACGTCAGATACCTGGTTTCGATACCTGTAATAAGCAGAGCACAGATAGTCCATTTTGTAGCTTTGGCTTAAATTATGGTTATGGTTAAATATACATATTTTTTGTTTCATTAGAATAACATGATACCGATGGCCTGCAACTAGCCTAAAATTGTCAAACATGTCTTTATATGTTCCAGCGAACAAGGTAAAATATATCTTTAAAAATTTCAGTGTTAATCTTTCTAAAAGATTTGTATTATCTGTAGACCAGAAGAAAAACTTCCTCCTCTCCACCCTCTCAAATTTACCCCAACTGCAGATCTAAAATACTCTCTTTTCCTATAGAAGATGTACGTATCAACAACATTCACGTCCTTCTAATGGTTATGGTAATTTAAACACCAAACTGTGGAACGTGAATACAATGTTGAGTTCTTACACAACTTATGACATTTATAAACATTGTTGTTCAGTGTCTAACAATTGTATCTCAGATAAAACAAATACATTGTGAGAAGTCTCTTACAAAGAAATACGTCTTTCGTCTCTGTTTCATGATTCATTACATTTGTTTCCTTTTTCGTATTTCCAATGTTTCACGGATATCATTGGCTCTAACACCTTACGGTTAAGCGCACAATGACAACATTCACTCATAATATTTTAATTATGTTTGTTGTAAATAGTCTGCTATGGCCGAATTATCATTATATTTACTTCTTCTACATACTTAATGTAAACGATACTTAGATCACGTTCTGTCTGTTCATTACAGTTTCTTCCATATCAACATTCAAATTTATGAATTTTCTCTGTTAACTGTATGTTAACTTTAGTATTATCAAATATTTGTTGTATCTTATCTGTCGATTTAAATATACGATAAAATATTTGTTTATTTTAAATGCATTAACCAATAATCAAACCTCTAACGTGAGGTACAGGTACACGTTCCTTTTAATGCTTGAGTAAAGAACATCATTAGGCTAATACAACAATGAGCTGGCATACAAAGATTTATAAATGTAATAAAGTGATCTTAATACATTCGCATGGGATACTATGTACGTGCCTTGTTTTGTTCCTCTGGTAGAAGCTATTCAGAGGTAGGTAAGAAGGTGTTTATTTTTATTCCAACGTTTAATGTCAATGTTCAAGTTATTCTAGAGAATAGTAATTTCTGGCATAGAATGGAATGTCAGTAGAAGGCTAGGGTTAGTATAATATTTTGTAATGTTTTGAACTTTAAGCAAATACCCATTTATTATGTATGGGCTTAACCTGTAGACGGTGTTACATTTTTTAATTAGTTTTATTAAGTTTCTAAGTCTTCTTTGTGGATACAAAGCTGCAATAAAATGTAATAGTAAGATTCTAAATATAGGGTTTTCTCCTGAAAAGAAAAAAAAATTGTTTATTTTACGTCGTATATACGTATCTTGATGTGTGAGTGTGTGATTGTGTGTATAATAATTCGTAAATATATCAGTTAGAAGCCTCTTGGAAATGAAGTTATTAATGACAACAATTTTATAATCTTTCTGTTTCAGATATTTTATCAGACGAAACTAATGAGGTGGGAGCTACTAACACTCAAAATTCCTGCCTCAAGAAAACCTCACCTGTTGACTTACGTATCGAAGATGACACCTTGCATGATGTGTCAGAACATCCATTTCTTTTAAAGAAGGCCGTATCTGAAAGGTATTTATCTTGAAATAAACCTGACACTCACTTAAGACAGTTCTCCGAGCGTTCTACTCACAACCTGCAGGACGCAGATTTGAACTTCCGTCATACCAAACACACTTTCAGTTCAGCTGAGGGGAGTCTGTTATAATATGATGATCAGTCTCACTATTTGTTGGTAAAAGTGTAACACAGGTGTTGACATTGGGTGGTGTTGATTAGATGTCTTCCGTTTCTAGTCTATAACCCTAAGTTAAGAACAATTAGCGCAGATAACCCACGTGTAGCGTTGTGCAAAATTCAAAACAACCCAGCCAAACGTAGCATTTATGACGTTACGAAAACTGGTGAAGTACTGAATAAACAATTTGAAACTAGAAAGACTTTTTCATATGTTTGCTAAATCAAATAGGACACGTTCTGTTTGAAAAATATGTGTATCAGTTAATGTATGTTATATATCGGTCTTTATAGTTGTCTTCCAATCACCATGTTGAACATATATATTGATACATTTGAAGAATATATACCAGTGATGTGTATTAGTTACTATCAATCAGTCATGGTGTTATAATTGTTTGTTTGTTTTAAATTTCGCATAAAGCTACAAGAAAGCTATCTGCCATAACCGTCATTAATATAGCAGCAAACGACTAAAGGAAAGGCAGATAGTCAGCACCAAGCACCGCTTACTTTTGGGCTACTCTTCAAACAAAGTAAAATGGTATTGACCGTGAATTAAAAATTCTCCCACGGGTGAAAGGGCGGGAATGTTTGATGTGATGGGGATTCGAACTCGCGACTCTCAGATCACGTGTCTCGTGCCCTACTCACGTGCTCATGCCGGGCCAGCTAAACGGAATCTTCCATGTCATCTTTGTCTTCAATACTTTCTAAGTGTCGATTTTCAATTATAATTTTATCTGAAACTTTAATTCTTGTATTTGAAAATCAGGAAGACAAATTTGGTGACGTATTTTACGTGACCCTCAAACAAACATAAAAAAATTTAGTCGATATTATGCCAACATGTAAATATTCAAGCACGTTTAATTTCACAGGACGAACTTCAACTATTTTATATCCCGATACATTTTGGAGCCATTTTATTCTAGGAAATGTTACCATGGAGTATAGGTAATATAATAACTTGTGAATGAAAGTGGACAGGAACATGTAAACTACATCACATCTACTATACCCTGTGTTATCGAAGTATTTCATGTAATACCAGCTGGTATACGGAAGATCTAATAGTTGTTGAGACAGTACCCATACTGTAAAACTGATTGATCAATAATTGTTTGGGTTTAAATTCGTGAACTGTGATATTAGTTAATGTTATCAAAGTTATTAGCCACTAAAACTAATGCCAGGATTTATTAACATAACACAGTTTATATAAATAAATATAGATGTATAGACCTTCTCTGAAGAAATTCACTTTTGTGTAAATGTACCAAAACAAATTCAGTATTTGTAATTATTGTTTCTATTTTAGTGACAAGAAATCACAAATATCCGTCAAAAAGTTTCTCCAGGGTGTAAAAAATCGTATTAAGAGGACCATACAAAACATTTTCTCCAGGAAACATGAATATCGACCTTGCAAAATGGAGAAACAACAAGAACGTCGACAACGCAAATCCACACGATCAGGTTATATAACGTTCAGCACAAAGTTACACAACTGGTTATGTTTACTTTGCTCACCACAGATATTAAAAACAGGTTTTGGCGTAGTTAGTTCACAGACATGCCGCTGGGAGCATCAACAATTTATAAAATATTTTTAAGAGTAATATTTTATGTTTTACATGACTACCCCTAAAGAGAAAACATGAAAATGTGGTTCTTTAGTTATCTTCATTAAAACGTTTACTGCCATAAAATACACAATTTACAAACAATCTAACATGGAATGAATGTAAATTTATCATATATATATATAAAACCACAACTTAATTTTATAAATTTAATGTAACCTGTATTGCATAACTTAAAATTAGACATATATTTATATAAATTACACACTAGATGACCTGAAAAAAGTCTTCTATATGCCAGTAAACAGTATATTGAATGCATTTTAAAAAATGAAAAGTTCTCAAATCACTATATTTTTATGTGTTTCCTTTTTAAGATCGTAATGTAAAACATTAAAATTATTTTTTGAAAATATTTTATAAATATTTGGCGCTATTCTGAATACCTCACTGTCAGAGCGCAGAAGAAATTGGTTGTGTAAAGACGATAGAAATTGAGAAATCAAGAAAATATTTACTGAGACTTACAGAAAATAAAGAGTAAATGAAAATATGAAATTATATAAAAAATAAATTGCATTTATATTATTATATTATATTAGTTGAAAAGCAGTATTTGTATGTTTTTCTCTTAAAGTTTCTCAGTAAAACTATTTCATAAAGAGCGAGCTTTGGAGTTACGATACCAGTAGAAGTTAATAAAAAAAAAGGAAATAAAAGCCAGATACATCAATATTTTCTTATTCGTACCCACGAGAGAGTCTTTTGTTTTGTGTTTTGGATGTGTATCCAGTGGCACAATGACAAATATGAGGAATTAAAACGTCAGATACCTGGTTTCGATACCTGTAATAAGCAGAGCACAGATAGTCCATTTTGTAGCTTTGGCTTAAATTATGGTTATGGTTAAATATACATATTTTTTGTTTCATTAGAATAACATGATACCGATGGCCTGCAACTAGCCTAAAATTGTCAAACATGTCTTTATATGTTCCAGCGAACAAGGTAAAATATATCTTTAAAAATTTCAGTGTTAATCTTTCTAAAAGATTTGTATTATCTGTAGACCAGAAGAAAAACTTCCTCCTCTCCCCCCTCTCAAATTTACCCCAACTGCAGATCTAAAATACTCTCTTTTCCTATAGAAGATGTACGTATCAACAACATTCACGTCCTTCTAATGATTATCGTAGTTTAAACACCAAACTGTGGAACGTGAATATAATGTTGAGTTCTTACTCAACTTATAACATTTATAAGCATTGTTGTATAGTGTCTAACAATTGTATCTCAGATAAAACTAATACATTGTGAGAAGTCTCTTACAAAGAAATACGTCTTTCGTCTCTGTTTCATGATTCATTACATTTGTTTCCTTTTTCGTATTTCCAATGTTTCACGGATGTCATTGGCTCTAATACCTTACGGTTAAGCCCACAATGATTACCTTTACTTATAATATTTTAATTATGTTTGTTGTAAATAGTCTGCTATGGCCGAATTATCATTATTTTTACTTCTTCTACATACTTAATGTAAACGATATTTTAGATCAAGTTCTGTCTCTCTATTACAGTTTCTTCCATGTCAAGATTTAATGCTTGAGTAAATAACATCATTAGGCTAATAAAACAATGAGCTGGCATTCAAAGATTTATATATATAACGAAGTGATCTTAATAGATTCGCATGAAATACTATGTATGTGCCTTGTTTTGTTCCTGTAGTAGAAGTTATTCAGGGTTAGGTAATAAGGTGTTTATTTTCTTTCAACGTTTAATGTCAATGCTCAAGTTATTCTAGAGAATAGTAATTTCTGGTATAGAATGGAATGTCGGTAGTAGACCAGGGTTTATATAATATTTTTTAAGGTTTTGAACTTTAAGCAAATACCCATTTATTATGTATGGGCTTAACCTGTAGACGGTGTTACATTTTTTAATTAGTTCTATTAAGGTTCTAAGTCTTCTTTATGGGTACAAAGTTGTAATAAAATGTAATAGTGAGTTTCTAAATATAGGGTTTTCTCCCTAAAAAGAAAAGAAAATTGTTTACTTCACGTCTGATATACGTATCTTGATGTGTGTGTGTGTGTGTGATTGTGTGCATAATAATTCGTAAATATATCAGTTAGAAGCCTCTCAGAAATGAAGTTTTTAATGACAAGAATTTTATAATCTTTCTTTTTCAAATATATCATCAGAAAAAACAAAGCAGGTAGAAGTTATTAAACCCTTAAAATCCTGCTTAAAAAAAGCATCTGTTGTTATGGGAACGTTAGACTTTCCCAACGAATATAACATACTGTATGAGGTATCAGAACTTCCACTTATTTCAAAGGTTATAGCTTTGTGATTATTAAACTGGGACGATTATTCTTACCATGTATAAATCAAAAGTAGGCCATGTCTTGTTCGGGCCGACATGGCCAGGTGGTTAGGACGCTCGTCGCGTAACCTGAGGGTCGCTGGTTCCAATCCCCCTCTCACCAAATACGCTCGCTCTTTCAGCTATGGGGGCGTTATAAAATTATGGTCAATCCCACTATTCATTGATTGAATAGTAGCCCTAGAATTGGCTGTGGTTGTTGTTGACTAGCTGCCTTCCTTTCTTCTAGTCTTACACTGCTAACTTAAGAACGGCTAATACAGGTAACCCTCGTGTAGCTTTGGGTTAAATTCAAAAACAAACAAACAAACCCATGTCTAGTTCTGCATATTTAAAATCAGGACGAATAGTGAATATAACTGTAGCTTCGAACGAAAACATAACGATTAAAAGAGTTATCTGTGTTGTTCGTCCTTAATTTTCAAGTGGTAGACTAGAAAGTAGGTGGTAAACACCATCCGCTACAAACGTATGAGCTACTGTAATCGAATTACCTGATTTCACCGAACTCTCAGCCTGAAAAATCAAGAGAGTAAATTTACAGTAACATAATTCGAACTGCGAATCTATTTTAATTCCTAAGTCATGCTGGACAAGTGATAAGAGAAACATAAAAACATTCTGTATGTACACCTAATTAAACAGCAAACCTACTGATACATAAAATATAGATCAACTAGATAGTGAACCCCGGATAAACCTAATTACTCATAATTGTACTTCCACTTGAAATAAACGTTTATTCATATTGCATTTATATTACACTTGAAATATATGGTTTGGTATATTAAATGTATATTGTAATTTGAATATACAGTCCACTCTTCTGAACTAAATTCAAATTTACTTTAAGTTTGATTCTTTGACATTAAAGATTAAGTTCTATAACGTACTAATCTATTATATTTAAAATGATTTTATTATATTTTAAAAATCAACAAAAAATAAACAAATGTGTTTTACAGTCTGAAGTGTATGAACTATAACTAAGTTACAAGTTCCGATGGACCAGGTGATTAACGAATTTTCTCTTAGGTTGTCACATACACAAAGTAATGTTATCTTTATATACACACTGCTGGCCAAAATCTTAAGGCCAATGAACATAAGGAAAAAATATGCATTTCGCGATGTTAGATTCAACCACTTATTTGAGTAGCACTTCGAAAGATGAAAATAAGAAAAGGAAAAATAAAAATAAAAAACCTTTTCAGCATTTTATAGGGAAAATGTGAACATTATGAAATTAGCACAAATATTAGCTGGCCAAAAGTTTAAGATAATACCCAAAAGAAGTCCTAAACAGGGTAAGAAATGCCCAACAAGAGGTCTCAGTTCTAAGTTGCACGGCCGTCATTGCGAATAACTGCAAACATTCGCTTTGGCATGGTCGATATAAGCGTTTGCAGAAGGCTGGCTGGAATGATATTCCAAATAGTGAAGATGGCTTCACGACGATCAAATACTGTTTCGAATTGACGTCCATTTCTATAGACTACCCTTGCCATCCACCTCCAAACATTTTCAATGGGGTTCAGTTCGGGAGAACACGCTGAATGGTCCAAAGGAATCACGTTATTCGCCATGAAAAAAGTTCTTTATCCTGACATTGGCATTGTGGATTGCCGCGTTGTCCTGCTGATAGATTCAGCCATTTCCACACAAGCGAGGGCCTTCAGTGAATAAGGATGCTCTCTCCAACATGACAATGTAGCCAGCTGCTGTTTGACGCCCCTGCATAACCTGAAGCTCCATTGTTCCATAAAAGGAGAAAGCATTCCAGATCATGATAGAACCTACTTCATTGTGTCGTGTATAAACTGACTCCGGTGGGATATCATTATCGTACCAGTAACGTTGGAAGCCATTTGGACCATCCAGGTTAAATTTTGTCTCATCAGAAAACAAAACCTTTTTCCACTTTTCTACGTCCCATGTTTGGTGCTTCTCAGCAAAGTGTAATCGAGCTGTTTCGTGGTGTGGAAGGAGGCTTGGCCTTTGAAAACGTTTACAGATGTTAAAGTTTTTTCTCGTAGATACCGTCTTATTGTTCTAGAGCCGCATTCTGCGTCCGTAAGGGCCTTAATCTGGTTCGACAATCGGCTGGTGTCTTGCCGGACAACCCGTCGAATCGTCCTGCTCAACGCCGGCGAAATTTTCTTGAGCCGACCACATGAAATCCTCGTTCCGTATCCCTCGGGTCTTTTAAGAAATTTTCAACAGCAGTTTTGCAACGCCCAATCTCACTTGCAATGGCACACTGAGAGAGGCCTTGCTTTTGCAGCTCGACAATTCTGTCACGTTCAAACTCTGTCAGCTTTTTAGCCTTTGTCTTGTTTTTACCCAATGTAAAACAGGAGATGTCAGTGGAAATGTTCTCAACGCTTTTGCTTGAACATAAATTATTAAATTTCGTTACGTGTTTACCGATTAATGCTTCGTTTCAATATGATCTGAAGCTTTTGACCAGCTAGTATTTAGGCTAATTTCATAGCGTTCACATTTTCCATATTAGATGCTAAAGAGGGTTTTATTTTTGTTTTCCATTTTCTTATTTTCATCTTTCGAAGCTTTACTCAAATAAGTGGTTGAGTCTAACAACGCAAAATGCATATTTTTTTCTTTATGTTCGTTGGCCTTAAGATTTTGGCCAGCAGTGTATATTGGACGTATATTTATATTGATAAATCTCATTATCGTTGAAAATAATTTAACATTAATATTATTTGTTCTCCACTTATATTCACCGAAGTGTCGTTAAATTATAAAAATAACAAACCATCATAGATTTATATCAAGGACACATTAATATTTGGAGTAGATATTGCTAGGCGAAAATATTAAAACTACATACGTGATACTTAAAAATAAGATGAGTTCAATGTATTTCTAACATTTGGGCTAGATAATCATCAAAGCTCATCCTCCTCTATACAAATATCGATTATTTGATGAAAATAAATTTATTCCAGGTAAATATCATACAAATATATCTAATTAAGCACTGGAATATCTCACTATTCGTTGGTAAGAGAGTAGCCCAAGAGTTGGCGGTGGGTGGTGATGACTAGTTGCCTTCTCTCTATTGTTACACATAGCCCTCGAGTAGCTTTTCGCGAAATTCAAAATAAACAAGCATAATTAATCAATAACTTTTCCTTTATAAATTAAAATGTTATTATATTTATACTTTATTTTTGATTATAATAGAAATAGAATTCATTTTGTCCATTTTGTAGCTTTGGCTTAAATTTAAACAAAGGAACAAAGTTTTGGTTAAATATACATATTTTTTGTTTCATTAGAATCCGATGATCTACAAACAGCGAAAAATTATGAAAAGTGTCTCTTTCGCTTCCAATGAAGAAGGTAAAATATATCTTTAAAAGTTTCAGTGAGAATCTTTCTGAAACATTTGTGTTATTTGTAAACAAGAGGAAAAACCTCCTCCTCTCCCCCTCTCAAATTTACCCCAATTGAAGATCAAAAATACTCTCTTTTTCTATAGAAGATGTACGTATCAACAACATTCACGTCCCTCTAATGATTATTGTAGTTTAAACACCAAACTGTGGATCGTGAATTCAGTGTTGAGTTCTTACACAACTCATAACATTTATAAACATTGTTTTACAGTGTCTAACAAGTGTATCTCAGATAAAACAAATACATTATGAGAAGTCTCTTACAAAGGAATACGTTTGAGTTTCGTCTCTGTTTCATGATTCATTATATTTGTTTCCTCTTTCATATTTCCAGTGTTTCACGGATATCATTGGTTCTAATACCTTACGGTTAAGCCCAAAATGACTACCTTCACTCATAATATTTTAATTATGATTGTTGTAAATAGTCTGCTATGGCCGAATTATCATTATTTTTACTTCTTCTACATACTAAATGTAAACGATATTTTAAATCACGTTCTGTCTCTCTATTACAGTTTCTTCCAGGTCAATATTTAATGCTTTAGTAAATAACATCATTAGGCTAATACAACAATGAACAGGCATACAAAGATTTATAAATATAATGAAGTGATCTTAACACATTCGCATGGGATACTATGTATGTGCCTTGTTTTGTTTCTGTAGTAGAAGTTATTCAGGGTTAGGTAATAAGGTGTTTATTTTCTTTCAACGTTTAATGTCAATGCTCAAGTTATTCTAGAGAATAGTAATTTCTGGTATGGAATGGAATGTTGGTAGGAGACCAGGGTTTATATATTATTTTGTAAGTTTTTGAACTTTAATAAGAGACCCATCTATTATGTATGGGCTTAACCTATAGACGGTGTTATACTCTTTAATTAGTTATATTACGTTTCTAAGTTTTCTTTGTGGGTACAAAGTTGTAATAAAATATAATTTTTAGTTTCTAAGTATAGTGTTTTCTCCCTAGAAAAAAAAAAAAAATGTTCACTTCGCGTCTTATATACGTATCTTGATGTGTGTCTGTGTATATAATGATTCATAAATATACCAGTTAGAAATGAAGTTATTGATGAAAACAATTTTATAATCTTTCTTTTTCAGTTATATTGTCAGACAAAACTTATAAGGTGGAAATCATTGAAACTGAAAAGTGGACGTACCTGAAAGGTATGTATTTTGAAATAAACCTGAAACTTAGCTTAAATAGTTCTCCGAGCGCTCTTCTCACAATCTGCAGGACGCAGATTTGAACTCCCGTCATACCAAACACACTTTCAGTTCAGCTGGGGGGGGGGGGCTGATATAATATGATGATCAGTCTCATTGTTTGTTGGTAAAAGTGTAACCCAGTTGTTAACATTGGGTGGTGTTTATTATATGTCTTCTTTTTCTAGTCTATAACTCCTAAGTTAAGGACAATTAGCGCAGATAACCCACATGTAGCGTTGTACAAAATTCAAAACAACCTAGCCAAATGTAGCAGGTGAAATACTGAATAAACATTTTGAAACTAGAAAGATGTTTCCACATGTTTTCTAAATCAGATAGGACACGTTCGGTTTGAAAAATATGTGTATCAGTTAATGTATATTATATATTTTTCTTTATCGTTGTCTTTCAATCACCATGGTGAACATATATATTGATAGATTTGAAGAACATACATCAGTGATGTGTATTAGTTACTGTCAAACAGTCATGGTGTTATAGTTGTTTGTTTGTTTTGTGTATTAGTTGTATCAAACAGTCATGGTGTTATCATTGTTTATTTGTTTTGTGTATTAGCTACTATCAAGTAGTCATGGTGTTATAATTGTTTGTTTGTTTTGAATTTCGCGTAAAGCTACAGGAAAGCCATGTGCTCTAACTGTCATTAATATAGCAGCGGACGACTAAAGGAAAGGCAGCTTGTCATCACCACACACCGCTAACTTTTGGGCTACTCTTCAATCAAAGAATAGTGGGATTGACCATGAATTAAAAATTCTCCCACGGGTGAAAGGGCGGGAATGTTTGATGTGACGGGGATTCGAACTCGCGACTCTCAGATTAAGAGTCCAGGGCCCTCCTACCCACGTGGTCATGCCGGGACAGCTAAACGCAACCTTTCATGTCATCTTTGTCTTCAATACTTTCTAAATGTCGATTTTCAATTATAATTTTATCTGAACCTTTAATTCTTGTATTTGAAAATCAGGATGACAAATTTGGTGACGTATTTTACGTGACCCTCGAATACACATTGAATATTTAGTCGATATTTATTCCAACATGTAAATATTCTAGCACGTTTAATTTCACAGGACGAACTTCAAGTTGTAAACTACATCACGTCTACTAAACCCTGTGTTATCGAAGTATTTCATGTAATATTAGGACTCTTCAGTTTAGCTGGTATACGGTAGATCTAGTAGTTGTTGAGACACTACTCATACTGTCAAATTGATTGAACAATATTTTTTTTTATGTTTGAACTTGTTTAAATTCGTGAATCGTGACATTTGTCAATGTTATCAAAGTTATTAGCCACTAAACCTAATGCCAGGATTTATCAATATAATACAGTTTATATAAATAAATATAGATCTATAGATCTTCTCTGATGAAATTCACTTTGTGTAAATGTACCAAAACAAATTCAGTATTTGTAATTATTGTTTCTATTTCAGTGACAAAAATCGAAAAATTCTCTGAAGAAGTTTCTCCACCGTTTACGAAAATCTGTTTCTCGTGAAGTGGAGAAATATTTTGTTTCGTCATTTTGAAGATCTAGACGATCATGTCACACTAAGGTAACCAGTGTGTGACGATCTGTAAGTATCTGGTTTTTATGATTTTAGTAGGATACTGAATTTTTATATTGCATATATACAACGTAATGTATTGTATTACAAGAAACAAGTTTAAATTCATTAATTGTAGCTATTAACAAGTGGTCAAGATATGGCCTTACTGGCCTTCTTTCGGCCCTCAAAAACCTACGTTACTGACTACATACGACTAAATAGTCATTTTCTTAATTAATTGTTTAGACGAAGGTTAAATACTAAAACTTTGGGGTTAAGTGGCTTTGCGGAAAATGCTTAGTGTGTTTTCTGTACTTTTCTGATAATACTGGAAGTCATGCTGACTATTTAGATGTATTTTACCTAGTGATATGACGATATTTGGTTAGTGGTCAAGTTATTACATAAAAGTGTTCTTTATACAATAATCATTATCTGATCCACAAAATGGTATTATTAGCATGAACTTTATCGGGGCACTAGTGATCTAGAAAAACTCCTTATGAGATTATATGTGTAGAGAAAGATAAATTCTAACTTACAATGGATATTTAGTTGGTGTTTTTGGTTTTAGACTATCATACATTTGAACAGAAATATGTTAAAGATCGAGAGTTCATAATTTTCTAAACCCTTGTAGGATTCTCTGAATTGATTAATACTGATATTTTCAATTGAAATTACTTACTGGATTTATCTGCATTTTGGCTCAAATTTTAGACACTAAATGACAACTTTTTAATAACCATATGGTGTTTTTATGTTTTTTACTATCATCCGTATAGCATGAAACTAATTGGATACTTTAACTTTTAATCCATGTTAATATAAAAGAAAAACAACAATCTGTACTTTAACTACAACTGTTTTCTCCCCACTCACGTCACCCTACACCGGAGGATACTAATCACATGGTATCAATTCTCAACCGCTCTCCGAATACACAGCGGCTCTTTTTTTACTATTATTGCGGTGTAAGAGAGCCTTTGGTGATCTTCTGTTTTAACCATTTGCACTATTATACTGTAGGGTGTTATCTGTCTGTCTCTCAGTCAGTAAACACTAAAATGATGCCATATAAGGGGTACTTAACGTTGTAATTTGTACTGTCGTGACGTTAGTGTAACGTGCACGTGCCATAAATCACGAAAATAATTATAAACTGTACGATACAACACAGCATGACGTATGAACTTGAAAAAATATTTTTCTTACTCTTCATTTTGCTTTTATCTGCTGTTGAAAGAAAACACGTTAGAGGTCGTTTCACCAAATATCTAGTTTATTAATATATTTCGTAGGTTTGAATTTAACGAAAGATAAAAGGATTATGTATTCAACTTATTATTTTGTAGTTAATTCATCACAGGGAAACAAAACTAACCTGGCAAGTGTCACGGTATAATACGGTATAATTTCGTACCTCAGAAAATAAGGTAACAGATAATTTCAAAATACAATAACAACTATTTCTAACTGATGATTATGCCTTACCAAAGGTCGAAAGGATGAAATTATTAAAAGTCAAAATTTACCTTATGTAAAAGTTACTGTTATTGTATTTTAATATTAATTATTCAACCTAGGAGGTTCCTTACCAGATATCAGCGGCCCGAGATAGCCAGATGGTTAAGACACTTGACTCGTAATGTGAAGGTTGCCGGTTCGAATCACTGTCATACCAGACGTTTTGCCCTTTAGCTGTGGGGCATTACAATGTGATGGCCAATCCCACTATTTGCTAGTAAAATAGGAGGCCAAGAGTTGTCAGTGGGTAGTGATAACTAGCTGCCTTCCCTCTGGTCTTATACTTTTAAATTAGGGATGGCTAGCGCAGATAGCCCTCGAGTAACTTTGCCCGAAATTCAAAACCAAAACAGATATCAAGACAAAGCTAGTCTAGACGCTATTTAATTATGTACCAATCGGCATTTTATTTTATTTCAAACTTAAGTAAAGTTACTTGAATCATTAATTGGTTTTCAAATCAGAGACGGATTAAGCGTTTTACATCGTATTTGAAAAGATTTTATCTTAACGTTTTTAAATTTCTCTTCATTAGTTTTACTTTTGAGCTAAAAATAAAGTCTGTAGAATAGCTATTGTGGGCCTGTCGCAGACACCCCTTGTTAAGATTAAACCCACACACAAACATATTTTATTTAGTAAATAAAACCCACCATCAATTCTTGAACTTCCTTTAAGGACAGTTCATGTCGTGGCAAAAAAAAAGAAAAAAGATAACTTTTATTATTGTTATTATTTTTATGCCAAAACACTTGAACAACATTCAATATAACCATTATGATTCATTTGTTAGAATTATGAATTGTCAGTTTGGGAAATCCTTACTTATAGAAAATGATAAAGAGTACTGGGACAAAACATCAGTTTTATCATTTGTAACTGTCGAATCATTAACGAGAATAAGATAATTTGATGTAAGAGATTTTAATTGATTAACGCGATCTATATTTTCAAGCATTTTGTTTCTGTGTAAGGATACTATTTTTCAGGCTATTTCATATTCGTGTTTAACTTTACTTACATAGGCGAACAAGGCTAGTTAGATATTCTTGGATGAAGTTTATTTGGGTAGAGAGAACGCTGTAACAATGATAAATCCTACAACGATTCATGTATACATATATATATATATTGTCTTGATGGTTTGAGGAGTGGTCATAACCCAGATGGGAGATTATAAAACATTGAATTTGCTCAGAAGGTTGTTTGTTTTACGCAGGTGACGAAAGTTTAGCGCATTACAGAACAAAATATGCATGACTGTCGGTCATCGTTGACCCGCTAATTATTGAAGATTTGAAACTGGGACTTCTGTTACCATTTTATTAATAATCGTATTATATATGTATTTGTTGTTGTTGTTGTTTTGAATTAAGCACAAAGCTACACAATGGGCTATCTGTGCCCTGCCCACCACGGGTATCGAAACCCGGTATTTAGCGTTGTAAGTCCGCAGACATACCGCTGAGCCCAAAAAAAAGAGTAAAAGAGTAGCCCAAGAGTTGGCGGTGGGTGGTGATGACTAGCCGCCTTCCCTCTAGTCTTACACTGCTAAATTAGTGATGACTAGCGCAGATAGCCCTTGAGTAGCTTTGCACAAAATTCAAAACAAACAAACAAAAGCAAACCTTATTATTTAATTAAATTAACCTTAAAGACAATAATATCATAGAATAAGTAAAATTAAAAGTGTATGTCAGTATTAAGTTTCTAAATAAAACCCACACATTACATCTAATGAAACATGAACACATAAATGTTACACTGATCTAAAACCACTGTATTTATACTTATGGCCTGAAAATAAATACTAAGTCCCAAATACCAGTGATCTATTGTTAACACTGTTGCTACAAATACAAATGTTTAAAAACCAATTATTAAAGATGTATTTATATGAAAACGTTTCACAACAAAATTAATAACAACTATACTATTATTATCTCTCTAGGTTTTTGTTTTGCCATCCAAGTAAGTCTGACAGAAATGAGATAAGTAATATGATATTTATTCAATCAATCTTCAATCTCAATTATTAAGTTATATGATGTATTAACGGTACTTGTGAAAATATCTGAATTTCAACTGTAAATATAAAGTACTAGATGTACTTCATTCTATTAGTGTGCTCTACAGCTGACGAGTTAGATGATGGTGTAATTATTAAAAAACACCTACTCTTGTCATATTGAGAATATAAATGAAAAATACAAAATGAGAAATATATTTTTGGTTTGCAGTTTTAATACTTTCGTATTAGAGGATTTGTAAAGGAAAAATAATAAATTTGTTTACAATGTATAATTTCAAATATATGCTGCAGATTATGTACTTAACATTTCTTGTATGCTTATGTGTACGTCATAACATGTGATATATTTTAACACCATTAAAAACAACGTAAAATCAAGAATAATTGGCCTTAAAATTGTTATATGAAAGAAACAAGCTATTTTTATTATAAGACTAAATAAGATAGGATAAATGGGCCACATCGAAGAATCACAAGGAGAGTAAACAGATTATATGGGGAAAGTGACAAATTATTATAAAATAACTTAAGTAAATCTGTAAGAAGATGAAATGAATGGAGAAGATTATCAGAACTATTACAGACAAAACACAGTTAACAAAAGAAACCTGAGAAATATTCAGAAATAAGGACAGGTTTAAGAAGAACATGAGAGATGTCGATAAGTGAGGAAACGTGCAACAGGAATCTGAGACAAGTAGCAGGGAAAGAGTGAGGGTAATCTGTACAAATAAACAAAACTGAAAATTCAGGTCAGGCCGAGAACCAATTTTTCAAAGTAATTTTATTTAAAAACTGACAAATTCCCTCACTCTACACTTTTATAAAGTCAAATATTACACTAAAATACACAATCTAATATCAGCATGAATTTTAAAAACCATTTAAATCCTAATAAGTCAGACATCTTTAAGGTGTCCCCATTCTAAAGACTATTCACATGAAATATGTACATACACAATAAAATCAAAACCAAGATTCCTTGTTTCTCATATTAAGTTCACGTTTTCAAATGCGACACTCAAGGCTTACAAAGGACTTCTGGAGACTGCAGGTGGAGAAGAATCAAAGGAGTTGAACTGTCTTCTCCCTTATCTGTCTTTTGTTTTCTCACAGTTTGGTTCAACAATGGGAATATCACTGACATCGAGAGGATTTTGAAAGGTTTTGTTGCTAATCACACCAGAAGGTGTGCTAATTGCCCTCTTCAAAACTGAAGAAACAACACTTTTCTTTGGAGTATGATGGTTTGGAGTTTGAGAGTGTTCTTCAATTCTGCTCCTATTCCTTACTTCACACTAATGCACACTAATTTCTTGTAGTTTTGTTTGAGCTGCTTCAACATCCATTCTGTCTAACAAAACAACTGGAAAACTAGCCAGCTTCACTCTGTTTAGTGCATTTTCTTGTCTACCACATAGATTTGGAGAATCGTTTTCAACACATGTGTTTCTTGAACTTTTTGCTCTTGATTACTTCTTCATAAAGTAAGAAGTAAAATTAACAGCGTTATCTTTAACTATTTGCTGGGCTCCAGGGATAGAATGACTTCCCGTAACTGTCAACATCAGAATGTTTGGTAAAAGGTATTTCATAACAATGAAATCCAACAGCTCAACATCTCCATGCAGAGGCTGACAAAGATGTTTGAAATCGATAAAAGCTAACAGTGAAATATCTGGTCTCTTCTTTCAGTATTTTCAATCTGATGATGACTGTCAAAGAACAAACATTTTACACAGTTCTGTTAACTGCTGGATAACATGTTTAATGAGATGTATATTAAATTTCGGAGTAAAGCCTTCCAATAAGGTAGTAAAATCAGAAAGTGGATTGGATAAGATATTGATTAATTTCCGAAACTCTTCAAGAGACAGGTCAGTTGTCTGCAGAACAACAGGAAAGTTGTTATCTCTAACGTACCGTAACGATCTTCTATCTAAGTCCAAATATGCTGGGATAGGGTTCCAGATTGAATAAATATCATATTACTTATCTCATTTCTGTCAGACTTACTTGGATGGCAAAACAAAAACCTAGAGAGATAATAATAGTATAGTTGTTATTAATTTTGTTGTGAAACGTTTTCATATAAATACATCTTTAATAATTGGTTTTTAAACATTTGTATTTGTAGCAACAGTGTTAACAATAGATCACTGGTATTTGGGACTTAGTATTTATTTTCAGGCCATAAGTATAAATACAGTGGTTTTAGATCAGTGTAACATTTATGTGTTCATGTTTCATTAGATGTAATGTGTGGGTTTTATTTAGAAACTTAATACTGACATACACTTTTAATTTTACTTATTCTATGATATTATTGTCTTTAAGGTTAATTTAATTAAATAATAAGGTTTGCTTTTGTTTGTTTGTTTTGAATTTTGTGCAAAGCTACTCAAGGGCTATCTGCGCTAGTCATCACTAATTTAGCAGTGTAAGACTAGAGGGAAGGCGGCTAGTCATCACCACCCACCGCCAACTCTTGGGCTACTCTTTTACTCTTTTTTTTGGGCTCAGCGGTATGTCTGCGGACTTACAACGCTAAATACCGGGTTTCGATACCCGTGGTGGGCAGGGCACAGATAGCCCATTGTGTAGCTTTGTGCTTAATTCAAAACAACAACAACAACAAATACATATATAATACGATTATTAATAAAAATGGTAACAGAAGTCCCAGTTTCAAATCTTCAATAATTAGCGGGTCAACGATGACCGACAGTCATGCATATTTTGTTCTGTAATGCGCTAAACTTTCGTCACCTGCGTAAAACAAACAACCTTCTGAGCAAATTCAATGTTTTATAATCTCCCATCTGGGTTATGACCACTCCTCAAACCATCAAGACAATATATATATATATGTATACATGAATCGTTGTAGGATTTATCATTGTTACAGCGTTCTCTCTACCCAAATAAACTTCATCCAAGAATATCTAACTAGCCTTGTTCGCCTATGTAAGTAAAGTTAAACACGAATATGAAATAGCCTGAAAAAATAGTATCCTTACACAGAAACAAAATGCTTGAAAATATAGATCGCGTTAATCAATTAAAATCTCTCTTACATCAAATTATCTTATTCTCGTTAATGATTCGACAGTTACAAATGATAAAACTGATGTTTTGTCCCAGTACTCTTTATCATTTTCTATAAGTAAGGATTTCCCAAACTGACAATTCATAATTCTAACAAATGAATCATAATGGTTATATTGAATGTTGTTCAAGTGTTTTTGGCATAAAAAATAATAACAATAATAAAAAGTTATCTTTTTTCTCTTTTTTGCCACGACATGAACTGTCCTTAAAGGGAAGTTCAAGAATTGATGGTGGGTTTTATTTACTAAATAAAATATGTTTGTGTGTGGGTTTAATCTTAACAAGGGGGTGTCTGCGACAGGCCCACAATAGCTATTCTACAGACTTTATTTTTTAGCTCAAAAAGTAAAACTAATGAAGAGAAATTTAAAAACGTTAAGATAAAATCTTTTCAAATACGATGTAAAACGCTTAATCCGTCTCTGATTTGAAAACCAATTAATGATTCAAGTAACTTTTACTTAAGTTTGAAATAAAATAAAATGCCGATTGGTACATAATTAAATAGCGTCTAGACTAGCTTTGTCTTGATATCTGTTTTGGTTTTGAATTTCGGGCAAAGTTACTCGAGGGCTATCTGCGCTAGCCATCCCTAATTTAAAAGTATAAGACCAGAGGGAAGGCAGCTAGTTATCACTACCCACTGACAACTCTTGGCCTCCTATTTTACTAGCAAATAGTGGGATTGGCCATCACATTGTAATGCCCCACAGCTAAAAGGGCAAAAACGTCTGGTATGACAGTGATTCGAACCGGCAACCTTCAGATTACGAGTCAAGTGTCTTAACCATCTGGCTATCTCGGGCCGCTGATATCTGGTAAGGAACCTCCTAGGTTGAATAATTAATATTAAAATACAATAACAGTAACTTTTACATAAGGTAAATTTTGACTTTTAATAATTTCATCCTTTCGACCTTTGGTAAGGCATAATCATCAGTTAGAAATAGTTGTTATTGTATTTTGAAATTATCTGTTACCTTATTTTCTGAGGTACGAAATTATACCGTATTATACCGTGATACTTGCCAGGTTAGTTTTGTTTTCCCTGTAATGAATTAACTACAAAATAATAAGTTGAATACATAATCCTTTTATCTTTCGTTAAATTCAAACCTACGAAATATATTAATAAACTAGATATTTGGTGAAACGACCTCTAACGTGTTTTCTTTCAACAGCAGATAAAAGCAAAATGAAGAGTAAGAAAAATATTTTTTCAAGTTCATACGTCATGCTGTGTTGTATCGTACAGTTTATAATTATTTTCGTGATTTATGGCACGTGCACGTTACACTAACGTCACGACAGTACAAATTACAACGTTAAGTACCCTTATATGGCATCATTTTAGTGTTTACTGACTGAGAGACAGACAGATAACACCCTACAGTATAATAGTGCAAATGGTTAAAACAGAAGATCACCAAAGGCTCTCTTACACCGCAATAATAGTAAAAAAGAGCCGCTGTGTATTCGGAGAGCGGTTGAGAATTGATACCATGTGATTAGTATCCTCCGGTGTAGGGTGACGTGAGTGGGGAGAAAACAGTTGTAGTTAAAGTACAGATTGTTGTTTTTCTTTTATATTAACATGGATTAAAAGTTAAAGTATCCAATTAGTTTCATGCTATACGGATGATAGTAAAAAACATAAAAACACCATATGGTTATTAAAAAGTTGTCATTTAGTGTCTAAAATTTGAGCCAAAATGCAGATAAATCCAGTAAGTAATTTCAATTGAAAATATCAGTATTAATCAATTCAGAGAATCCTACAAGGGTTTAGAAAATTATGAACTCTCGATCTTTAACATATTTCTGTTCAAATGTATGATAGTCTAAAACCAAAAACACCAACTAAATATCCATTGTAAGTTAGAATTTATCTTTCTCTACACATATAATCTCATAAGGAGTTTTTTCTAGATCACTAGTGCCCCGATAAAGTTCATGCTAATAATACCATTTTGTGGATCAGATAATGATTATTGTATAAAGAACACTTTTATGTAATAACTTGACCACTAACCAAATATCGTCATATCACTAGGTAAAATACATCTAAATAGTCAGCATGACTTCCAGTATTATCAGAAAAGTACAGAAAACACACTAAGCATTTTCCGCAAAGCCACTTAACCCCAAAGTTTTAGTATTTAACCTTCGTCTAAACAATTAATTAAGAAAAATGACTATTTAGTCGTATGTAGTCAGTAACGTAGGTTTTTGAGGGCCGAAAGAAGGCCAGTAAGGCCATATCTTGACCACTTGTTAATAGCTACAATTAATGAATTTAAACTTGTTTCTTGTAATACAATACATTACGTTGTATATATGCAATATAAAAATTCAGTATCCTACTAAAATCATAAAAACCAGATACTTACAGATCGTCACACACTGGTTACCTTAGTGTGACATGATCGTCTAGATCTTCAAAATGACGAAACAAAATATTTCTCCACTTCACGAGAAACAGATTTTCGTAAACGGTGGAGAAACTTCTTCAGAGAATTTTTCGATTTTTGTCACTGAAATAGAAACAATAATTACAAATACTGAATTTGTTTTGGTACATTTACACAAAGTGAATTTCATCAGAGAAGATCTATAGATCTATATTTATTTATATAAACTGTATTATATTGATAAATCCTGGCATTAGGTTTAGTGGCTAATAACTTTGATAACATTGACAAATGTCACGATTCACGAATTTAAACAAGTTCAAACATAAAAAAAAATATTGTTCAATCAATTTGACAGTATGAGTAGTGTCTCAACAACTACTAGATCTACCGTATACCAGCTAAACTGAAGAGTCCTAATATTACATGAAATACTTCGATAACACAGGGTTTAGTAGACGTGATGTAGTTTACAACTTGAAGTTCGTCCTGTGAAATTAAACGTGCTAGAATATTTACATGTTGGAATAAATATCGACTAAATATTCAATGTGTATTCGAGGGTCACGTAAAATACGTCACCAAATTTGTCATCCTGATTTTCAAATACAAGAATTAAAGGTTCAGATAAAATTATAATTGAAAATCGACATTTAGAAAGTATTGAAGACAAAGATGACATGAAAGGTTGCGTTTAGCTGTCCCGGCATGACCACGTGGGTAGGAGGGCCCTGGACTCTTAATCTGAGAGTCGCGAGTTCGAATCCCCGTCACATCAAACATTCCCGCCCTTTCACCCGTGGGAGAATTTTTAATTCATGGTCAATCCCACTATTCTTTGATTGAAGAGTAGCCCAAAGTTAGCGGTGTGTGGTGATGACAAGCTGCCTTTCCTTTAGTCGTCCGCTGCTATATTAATGACAGTTAGAGCACATGGCTTTCCTGTAGCTTTACGCGAAATTCAAAACAAACAAACAATTATAACACCATGACTACTTGATAGTAGCTAATACACAAAACAAATAAACAATGATAACACCATGACTGTTTGATACAACTAATACACAAAACAAACAAACAACTATAACACCATGACTGTTTGACAGTAACTAATACACATCACTGATGTATGTTCTTCAAATCTATCAATATATATGTTCACCATGGTGATTGAAAGACAACGATAAAGAAAAATATATAATATACATTAACTGATACACATATTTTTCAAACCGAACGTGTCCTATCTGATTTAGAAAACATGTGGAAACATCTTTCTAGTTTCAAAATGTTTATTCAGTATTTCACCTGCTACATTTGGCTAGGTTGTTTTGAATTTTGTACAACGCTACATGTGGGTTATCTGCGCTAATTGTCCTTAACTTAGGAGTTATAGACTAGAAAAAGAAGACATATAATAAACACCACCCAATGTTAACAACTGGGTTACACTTTTACCAACAAACAATGAGACTGATCATCATATTATATCAGCCCCCCAGCTGAACTGAAAGTGTGTTTGGTATGACGGAGTTCAAATCTGCGTCCTGCAGATTGTGAGAAGAGCGCTCGGAGAACTATTTAAGCTAAGTTTCAGGTTTATTTCAAAATACATACCTTTCAGGTACGTCCACTTTTTCAGTTTCAATGATTTCCACCTTATAAGTTTTGTCTGACAATATAACTGAAAAAGAAAGATTATAAAATTGTTTTCATCAATAACTTCATTTCTAACTGGTATATTTATGAATCATTATATACACAGACACACATCAAGATACGTATATAAGACGCGAAGTGAACATTTTTTTTTTTTTTCTAGGGAGAAAACACTATACTTAGAAACTAAAAATTATATTTTATTACAACTTTGTACCCACAAAGAAAACTTAGAAACGTAATATAACTAATTAAAGAGTATAACACCGTCTATAGGTTAAGCCCATACATAATAGATGGGTCTCTTATTAAAGTTCAAAAACTTACAAAATAATATATAAACCCTGGTCTCCTACCAACATTCCATTCCATACCAGAAATTACTATTCTCTAGAATAACTTGAGCATTGACATTAAACGTTGAAAGAAAATAAACACCTTATTACCTAACCCTGAATAACTTCTACTACAGAAACAAAACAAGGCACATACATAGTATCCCATGCGAATGTGTTAAGATCACTTCATTATATTTATAAATCTTTGTATGCCTGTTCATTGTTGTATTAGCCTAATGATGTTATTTACTAAAGCATTAAATATTGACCTGGAAGAAACTGTAATAGAGAGACAGAACGTGATTTAAAATATCGTTTACATTTAGTATGTAGAAGAAGTAAAAATAATGATAATTCGGCCATAGCAGACTATTTACAACAATCATAATTAAAATATTATGAGTGAAGGTAGTCATTTTGGGCTTAACCGTAAGGTATTAGAACCAATGATATCCGTGAAACACTGGAAATATGAAAGAGGAAACAAATATAATGAATCATGAAACAGAGACGAAACTCAAACGTATTCCTTTGTAAGAGACTTCTCATAATGTATTTGTTTTATCTGAGATACACTTGTTAGACACTGTAAAACAATGTTTATAAATGTTATGAGTTGTGTAAGAACTCAACACTGAATTCACGATCCACAGTTTGGTGTTTAAACTACAATAATCATTAGAGGGACGTGAATGTTGTTGATACGTACATCTTCTATAGAAAAAAGAGAGTATTTTTGATCTTCAATTGGGGTAAATTTGAGAGGGGGAGAGGAGGAGGTTTTTCCTCTTGTTTACAAATAACACAAATGTTTCAGAAAGATTCTCACTGAAACTTTTTAAAGATATATTTTACCTTCTTCATTGGAAGCGAAAGAGACACTTTTCATAATTTTTCGCTGTTTGTAGATCATCGGATTCTAATGAAACAAAAAATATGTATATTTAACCAAAACTTTGTTCCTTTGTTTAAATTTAAGCCAAAGCTACAAAATGGACAAAATGAATTCTATTTCTATTATAATCAAAAATAAAGTATAAATATAATAACATTTTAATTTATAAAGGAAAAGTTATTGATTAATTATGCTTGTTTATTTTGAATTTCGCGAAAAGCTACTCGAGGGCTATGTGTAACAATAGAGAGAAGGCAACTAGTCATCACCACCCACCGCCAACTCTTGGGCTACTCTCTTACCAACGAATAGTGAGATATTCCAGTGCTTAATTAGATATATTTGTATGATATTTACCTGGAATAAATTTATTTTCATCAAATAATCGATATTTGTATAGAGGAGGATGAGCTTTGATGATTATCTAGCCCAAATGTTAGAAATACATTGAACTCATCTTATTTTTAAGTATCACGTATGTAGTTTTTAATATTTTCGCCTAGCAATATCTACTCCAAATATTAATGTGTCCTTGATATAAATCTATGATGGTTTGTTATTTTTATAATTTAACGACACTTCGGTGAATATAAGTGGAGAACAAATAATATTAATGTTAAATTATTTTCAACGATAATGAGATTTATCAATATAAATATACGTCCAATATACACTGCTGGCCAAAATCTTAAGGCCAACGAACATAAAGAAAAATATGCATTTTTGCGTTGTTAGACTCAACCACTTATTTGAGTAAAGCTTCGAAAGATGAAAATAAGAAAATGGAAAACAAAATAAAACCTCTTTTAGCATCTAATATGGAAAATGTGAACGCTATGAAATTAGCCTAAATACTAGCTGGTCAAAAGCTTCAGATCATATTGAAACGAAGCATTAATCGGTAAACACGTAACGAAATTTAATAATTTATGTTCAAGCAAAAGCGTTGAGAACATTTCCACTGACATCTCCTGTTTTACATTGGGTAAAAACAAGACAAAGGCTAAAAAGCTGACAGAGTTTGAACGTGACAGAATTGTCGAGCTGCAAAAGCAAGGCCTCTCTCAGTGTGCCATTGCAAGTGAGATTGGGCGTTGCAAAACTGCTGTTGAAAATTTCTTAAAAGACCCGAGGGATACGGAACGAGGATTTCATGTGGTCGGCTCAAGAAAATTTCGCCGGCGTTGAGCAGGACGATTCGACGGGTTGTCCGGCAAGACACCAGCCGATTGTCGAACCAGATTAAGGCCCTTACGGACGCAGAATGCGGCTCTAGAACAATAAGACGGTATCTACGAGAAAAAACTTTAACATCTGTAAACGTTTTCAAAGGCCAAGCCTCCTTCCACACCACGAAACAGCTCGATTACACTTTGCTGAGAAGCACCAAACATGGGACGTAGAAAAGTGGAAAAGGTTTTGTTTTCTGATGAGACAAAATTTAACCTGGATGGTCCAAATGGCTTCCAACGTTACTGGTACGATAATGATATCCCACCGGAGTCAGTTTATACACGACACAATGAAGTAGGTTCTATCATGATCTGGAATGCTTTCTCCTTTTATGGAACAATGGAGCTTCAGGTTATGCAGGGGCGTCAAACAGCAGCTGGCTACATTGTCATGTTGGAGAGAGCATCCTTATTGACTGAAGGCCCTCGCTTGTGTGGAAATGGCTGAATCTTTCAGCAGGACAACGCGGCAATCCACAATGCCAATGTCAGGATAAAGAACTTTTTCATGGCGAATAACGTGATTCCTTTGGACCATTCAGCGTGTTCTCCCGAACTGAACCCCATTGAAAATGTTTGAGGTGGATGGCAAGGGTAGTCTATAGAAATGGACGTCAATTCGAAACAGTATTTGATCGTCGTGAAGCCATCTTCACTATTTGGAATATCATTCCAGCCAGCCTTCTGCAAACGCTTATATCGACCATGCCAAAGCGAATGTTTGCAGTTATTCGCAATGACGGCCGTGCAACTTAGAACTGAGACCTCTTGTTGGGCATTTCTTACCCTGTTTAGGACTTCTTTTGGGTATTATCTTAAACTTTGGCCAGCTAATATTTGTGCTAATTTCATAATGTTCACATTTTCCCTATAAAATGCTGAAAAGGTTTTTATTTTTATTTTTCCTTTTCTTATTTTCATCTTTCGAAGTGCTACTCAAATAAGTGGTTGAATCTAACATCGCGAAATGCATATTTTTCCTTATGTTCATTGGCCTTAAGATTTTGGCCAGCAGTGTATATATAAAGATAACATTACTTTGTGTATGTGACAACCTAAGAGAAAATTCGTTAATCACCTGGTCCATCGGAACTTGTAACTTAGTTATAGTTCATACACTTCAGACTGTAAAACACATTTGTTTATTTTTTGTTGATTTTTAAAATATAATAAAATCATTTTAAATATAATAGATTAGTACGTTATAGAACTTAATCTTTAATGTCAAAGAATCAAACTTAAAGTAAATTTGAATTTAGTTCAGAAGAGTGGACTGTATATTCAAATTACAATATACATTTAATATACCAAACCATATATTTCAAGTGTAATATAAATGCAATATGAATAAACGTTTATTTCAAGTGGAAGTACAATTATGAGTAATTAGGTTTATCCGGGGTTCACTATCTAGTTGATCTATATTTTATGTATCAGTAGGTTTGCTGTTTAATTAGGTGTACATACAGAATGTTTTATGTTTCTCTTATCACTTGTCCAGCATGACTTAGGAATTAAAATAGATTCGCAGTTCGAATTATGTTACTGTAAATTTACTCTCTTGATTTTTCAGGCTGAGAGTTCGGTGAAATCAGGTAATTCGATTACAGTAGCTCATACGTTTGTAGCGGATGGTGTTTACCACCTACTTTCTAGTCTACCACTTGAAAATTAAGGACGAACAACACAGATAACTCTTTTAATCGTTATGTTTTCGTTCGAAGCTACAGTTATATTCACTATTCGTCCTGATTTTAAATATGCAGAACTAGACATGGGTTTGTTTGTTTGTTTTTGAATTTAACCCAAAGCTACACGAGGGTTACCTGTATTAGCCGTTCTTAAGTTAGCAGTGTAAGACTAGAAGAAAGGAAGGCAGCTAGTCAACAACAACCACAGCCAATTCTAGGGCTACTATTCAATCAATGAATAGTGGGATTGACCATAATTTTATAACGCCCCCATAGCTGAAAGAGCGAGCGTATTTGGTGAGAGGG